>NW_005842995.1:433377-435746 GCF_000455745.1 Alligator sinensis | reverse complement strand
GGCGGCGGGGGGCCGGTGTCGCCTCAGCACCACGAGCTGACTTCGCTGTTCGAGTGCCCCGTGTGCTTCGACTATGTGCTGCCCCCAATCCTGCAGTGCCAGGCGGGGCACCTGGTGTGCAACCAATGCCGACAGAAACTGAGCTGCTGCCCCACGTGCAGGGGGTCCCTGACCCCGAGCATCAGGAACCTGGCCATGGAGAAAGTGGCCTCGGCGGGGCTCTTCCACTGCAAGGTCCCCCGGCCCGCGCCTCCTGCGGCAGCACCGCGCCCCAGGGGTCCCCGGCTCCTTGCACTGCCCTGCCCGCCCGCCCCGCCCGGCCTCGCCGTGGTTGCAGACTTGCCGAGAGGCGCGAGCAAGGAGTTTCACTTCCCCTTTCCAGGCTGTAATGAGCGGAAATATCCTCCACCCCGTCCCAGCCGGGTCACCGGGGGCTCCTGGACCTTGGCCAGGCGCGTGTGTGGCTTCTGTGCAACTACCAGCCCCCCTCGGTCCGCAGAAGCCAAGAAGCTCCTCATTTCTCCTGGAGCAAGTGGGTCCCAAGGACAACACAGTGGGGTGCTTCCCCCCTCCCACCTGGGCAGCAGAGTACAGCCTGTTGCCAGGAGCACAGTTCCTCCCCGGGGAGAAGGGGTAGGGAACAGGAAAAGAAACAGGCAGAAGAAGCAGGAATGTGCATCTCCTTGAGCAGGTCTCAAAAGATCTTCCTGCTTTGCCTCTTTGCAGACATGTTCACAGCTTAGTACAGCAGTCTTGCCCTAAGCCTGTTTCACAGCTGTGTCACAAGCTGACATTATGTCTAATTCTGTAATTCAGGCATTTAAGAGGGAGTTGACTGTTGAATCATTGCACGAGCACTGGATTTCTAAAAATTATATTGCATAAGTGGGTAGAGCCCCATTTCATGGTCTGACCTATTCTACAGCATTGTTTTCTGGGCTGGGCCTTGTTTTTGTAGGACAAATGCCATTCTCTAAGTAACTGTGAAGGAGGAGCGGTGGTTTACCCAACTTGGTAGTTTAGCTTGGTCACTAAAGAGGTTGTGAAGATTTTAAAAATATCGCACTCTTACTGACCACTTTTGGCCTATTTAACATTATTATATAGAGAGAAGTGTCATGATTAGCTTACTTACATCTGTGCATCTAGTCAGTTTCACCTCCCCCCCCCCTTCTCTAATTCTTGTGGGTTCTTCACACAGGAAAAAAGGGGGCCAGAAAAACGCACTGAAAAAGGAAGTGTAACAGAGCTGCAGTTTGAGGGGTACTTGCTTCTTAAACTGACCTTATTTCATGGTATCCTGTAAAGTAAAGGTTTAATCCCTGCTCCTGCCATGGCAAACCACAAAGCATATTTACAAAGTAAGGTTAAACTTAAGTTCAAGGAAAGAGAAAACTCTTAAGAGATTTTTTTTTTGCTTATTTCAGTAAGAGAGCATATTGTAAAGATTATTTAAAAGATCTCTTTAGTGAAATATGCATTCATGACGTATCCAACAGATTCTAGCTACACCTATCAGAGCTTTGATTTTCCAGACAAGTCCAGGTTCTACAGTTACTGTGCTAGCATGGGCTTCATGTCAAGTGAGATTCCCAGGGAACTAGCACACATGTCACTTATGTATCTACTTTCAGGATTGGGACAGGAGATCACATAACAAAAGCAACAGACTTTGTGCCATTGTGAGGAGGATTTGATAGCCTGCCCCAGAGGCTGGACTAAAGTTGAGTGAAAAACGTATTTTCCTTCTGGCTCAGAAAAAGTGACAGGAGGCCCTACTGCCCTCTTCATTTCCACCATCTGTGCCTTTGTGCACGTGTCCCAGGCTTTCCAGCTAGCAGCATTCTTGCTCATTCTGTTACTTTCCAGGCTGAGGCTTGTCCTTGAAACTCCAGCCTTTTTTGTATTTTCAGAATAGTGGCTTTCATGCCCTACCTATATCAATGTTTGTACTTTAAGTTGTAAGGTCACATGACACTGCCACAGCCAACAACAAAACTCCAGCAGTAACATCTGCCTGTCGTGCATTACAGTTGAAAGTGTTCTTTGTTTTAAGGATCTGTTTTAATTGCTTTATTCTAACATAAAACTTGGCACTGTAGTTCCAACAAGGATTTGACATTTTACGGTGTATAAATATGCACATGGGTGCATGTACATGCATGCCCCTATAATTGCGTCTCATATTTTCTAAAGCTTGTTCACCACAAACAGGACACTTCCTAAATTTGGAATAAAATCTAACGAGTCTAAACAAAAGGTATTTCCTGTATCAACTCTGTCCTCCTCCTCCTCACCCCCAAGGCCTGGGTGCTCTTTTAGGCAAGGACCTGGGAAGCAAGGTACATAAATAGGGTTCCTTCCTTCAG
>NW_005842995.1:423884-433346 GCF_000455745.1 Alligator sinensis | reverse complement strand
CAGGAAGTCAACCATATGTCTCCAAGTCATGTTTCAGCTCTGCACACAGCTTGGTGTAGAACCCAAGGTGGAATCGCTGATGACAGGGTCTGGACAGAGTATCTGCAGAATATTAAGACTTTGCAGCATAAAAATCGCTTTTTGAGCACAAAATATTTTTCAGGGCTGAGGTCCTGTGAGTGACTTGGAAAAAAGACTGCTAGCCATTAAGCCAGATCTCATCAGCTAGGAAAGGAATGATGCAGAACAAGGTGTGTGACACTTCAACCAGTTGCATTTTTCAGCCCTCTAAAAGGTATAACAGACGTTACTATTGCTGAATTTTTGTAAAAAGACAGTAACCTTGAAGAGGCAGAGACATAAGACTTATGGCATCTGAAACTAGTCAAAATGCTACTTAAGAGTTTACCATCAACTTTGATTGATGACTTGATACAGAAGCATTATGGTTTGTAGGCTTCCAGGGCTTTCCTGAGGTTATTCCAAAATGGGCAGTGGCAGGTTTGTAGCCCTAGTTTGCAGGAATCCTGTATCAGCTGTCCCTCTGGTTTGGCCTCTAGTTACAAGCCAAGACCTGGTTTACATGGGAGATATTAGATATTTTAGTATGCAACATTGATATGTTTTCAAAACTGTTTTTGTGTGGTAGATGCCTTGTTTCCATCTCCTCAGCTGGTTTTCCTCTTTGGAGGGAGAGGGACGGATAACCTGATGATTCAACAATTGTAGTGGAAATTTTTAGATCAGTTCTGAACTTCTCAGCACTTTTGCCAGGGAGGCAGATTAAACAAACACTGATATATCAAACTCTGGATGTGAGGGGGTTTGAAAGAATTAGGTAAATGGTTCCGAATTTCATATCATTCACAATATGAATTAGCCAGGATGGCATTTACTTTTGGAGATGCTATTTAATTAGATTTTTTTTTTTTTTAAAAACAAAAACACACACACACACACACACACACACACACACACACACACACACCCAAAAAAACCCCCAAAACACCACACACAACACCATAAAAAAAAAAAAAAAAAGTTCCTTGAAGTTCCTAGAGGCAACTAACTTTACAAAACTAAAATCAGGCATGTCTCCTGCAGGTGCTAAACCACCCTCTCTCCATTGTAGAATACAAAGTACAACAATATTCTGTGTTATTGAATGTAATTATATGCAACAGCAGCAAGACTGCCCAGTGAAATGGGTTTGAAGAACGTTATGATCCAGGTCAAACACAATGCTTAAGATCTATGCGGTTTTGAAGATATAGCTGCTTGGGGTTGCTAGTTGGACAGACTTTAGGAGAGACCCATCCCAGCACAACGCCTTCTAACAACCTACACAGGCATTGATTCATCACTGATGCAGAGGGAAGAATGACACCTTCTGAATGAATCATCAGTGCTACTTCCTGCAGCATTTTGAGCACTATCCTTGGTTGGGACACTTCTCTAGCTTGTGAGCTCTGGCTTAAATCACAAGACAAAGTTATATGGCTGTAGGCATCTCCATGAATTCTTAAGAATGTAGCAGTCTGCTCCCATTCAAATACTGAACAATGAAATTAAGCTGATGAGGGTAATAACAGATAGAACGTAGAACTAATATGCACATTTCATTTTAAACCCAACACAGCAAGAAGTTTAGAGAGAGTTATGTGCTCAGCTGTGGCATATTCTCAGTCTAAAGGGGAAAAAAAAAAATAAAAAGACATTCATTGCATTTTTTTCCCCTCACCGAGATGCTGGCCTCATTTCCATTTATTTTTTTTGGTGCCTAGTTTTCATCTTATCCATGACAGTCAGCATTCCCTAGTTGTTCTCAATGAAATCCATGCAACACAACTATAGCAGTTTCTCAGATCCAAATCCTACTGTTTGTGCTTTTCATATTGAAACTGGCCATTGGCCCATCTAGCATCGAAACCCGTCTGACTGGCATTTCCAGGTGTAGTATGCCTCCCTTTTTACCTGGCTTGTGAGGTTTAAAGGGGGACAAGAGATGAAGAAAGAGAAAGTACACCTTTCCTGAAATAAAGGCTCTAAGTGCAGTTTTGTCATCTTTTATTGTTGGACTTCTTGGATGACTCATCTAGGAAGGCTTTTTAAAGTCCTAAAATGAAGGGATAGGCTTGTCAATCTTTAAAAAAAAGCATCTCCCCATGCATCTTAACTATGTGTAATCAATAAAAAAAAAAAAAGTGCATCAGCATGTTTTGGGGGAAAACCTGCAGTCCAACTTTAAAAACCACAAATCTCTGCCTGACAGTTAAGCTTTGCTGCTTTAAGAACGTTATAAATCAATCAGTTTTCATCTTGTTCAGAGGCTCTCAGGATAGGCAAAACCAAACATCCCTTTTTCTTCTTACTGTGAACCCCAACAAGAGCCATTATCTTGCATGGGGTTGGGTAGCCAGACACACAAGTACTTAGCCTTTCCCAATGTAGTTCAGAATTTCAAGAGAATTATCTTAAACAAAGGTAGCATACATCATAGGAAGGGTAGAAGAAAGTAATGTACAGATCTTGTCTTTTACTCTCTTATAGGCACCTTAATCGTTCCCCTCTTCTTTAGGCCTGCCCCTCTCATTTTGGTCTGTATCTGGACATCAAGCTGCTGATATTTACTGTGCAAGGCAGAGACAGTGCCAGGCAATTCAGCTTACAGAGAGTTCCAGTACACATTTGATAAGGGAGATCAACTAATGATTCAGCTCTGTGCACTCTTAAATGGTCAGGTCTCCATAGGGACATATGTTAAGGTACAGATAACAGTGTGAATTATTCATTGAAAGCTTGTCTAAGTTTATTACAACCACACAGATTCACAGTAGTTTAGGGCCGGAAGGGACTTTGTGAGATCATTGGGTCCAGCCCCCCTGCTCTAGGCAGGAAAGACTACTGGGGTCAAATTAAGTTAGTCTAAAAAGACAACACCCACAAAAATCCTCTCACAATGTGAATTAGCTTAAATACCTGCTTAGAGTCCATACCTCTTGCAGTTAAGGAAACAGTTGTTCCCAAATCCCTGCTAACAATCTCTGGTTAACCATGGGTCTGTACTCGGTGTTCTCACATACAGGGCTGCCCTTACTTGGTTAACAGTAGCTGGAGAAAGAGGAAGGAGACACGGAGATGGGAGGTTAGAATGATTGAGGAAGGCTATGGGAACTGGCCAGCTCAGACACTTGGTAATGGGATTAGAAGCTTTTCACCTCTGGGTTGTAAATTCAGTTCTGGTCTCAGTGACTGAAAGCCATGAGATAGCAGTGGTACAATGGCCCATGTGAAACAGGCTGAAATATGATTGACATTTCTTTATTCCTGTGCTGCTGCTCTTAATTGCCCAAAGATCAGCAAAGCAAGATTAACAGGGTTGTAATAGTTCTCACATACTTCTCAGACCTCAGGACAGCAGCAGAGTCAGAAGTGTCATTTATACTTTGCTGCTGCTATTAGCAGAGTTGTGCAGTTCAGGTAGGCACCAGTGTGATCAGGCTTCCCAGGTCTGCAGGCAGCACTGGCACACTGTTCTTTGTATTACAGAGGTGTTGGTCAGGATCAGGACTTCTCTGTACCGAGTGTACAGATAGAAAAAAGACACAGGCCTGATACACAGGTTGCATCCAGATGAGTGGTATGTGGTGCCACCGACCCATCTGCGGCACTGCACATGCGGGCATTCCCCACATGACTACTTAGCAGTGTGAGGGGGTTTTCTTGACTCCGGGAGATCCCAGGGTCAAAAAAACCCATGCAAAAAGCAGAGCAGCACGTGGCAGTAGTGCATGCTGCTCAGAACTGGAGCCTGGCTGGCTGGAGCCATGCTCCAGCAGCTCCCAGAGGCCCCCAGGACCCCAGGTAAGGGTGCGGGGGCTAGCACAGTTGCTGACTCCATCCTTCTCTACCCCACCCCAGATACCCTGCTGTCACCAGAGCACACATGGCATAGGTGTTCACCAGGGACAAGTAGCAGCAGCACAAGGTGTTTAAATCCCTAGTAGCCGTTTTCCATGCTTAGAAGTCTTCTGTCTGTCCCTACAGTGCTCAAAAGCTATCAATAGGGAGTAAAGATAGATCAGGAGCTCTTTTGGGCAGGGCACTAATTTTAGATGTGGGGCCATGCATGGAGTTGAGACAGTAGGGGAGGGGTTGGAACAGGACAGGGCTTACAGGAATAGGCCCATGTGGTTTGCAATCTTGATGCATTTTACTATTAAGAATTATCGTTGGTTTGCTTTGTATGGGTTTCTGGAAGAAGCAAATCTTGAGACGCAAGTGTTAGTCCTGCTAAAATTACTGAAGTCAGTCCCTATCGAGTGCTTCAGGTACTCTTATAAAAATTTAAATGCACATCAGTAGATTTAAAGATATGGCTGGAGTAACATCCTGCTTTCTAAATAAAACGTAAAGTTGTAAAATGCAGAGTGGTTAGTTACTCAGAAGTGCTGTTTAAGCAGCAAGGTTTTTTTTTATTTTGGGATTACCTTCATGTGATCCACAGTGGTTTTGGCACATCCTATGCATTAAAGAAAAACCCTTCAAGTCTGGGACTGCTTATATAGATATTAAGATCCAATTTGGCAATCCTGATGCGAGATGTGCTGCAGTTCAGTTGTGTTAACAAAAAAACCCCACAAACCTGAATCTTGGCCATCTAGCCTCAAGCTGTGCAAGGGAATACATTTTTCAGACTCCCTACTTATTCAGAAGTTTACCGTAAAATAATTGGGATTTATAAATACTGATGTTTACTTTGAACTGAAGATACAGCCAACTACAGGGGCTTTCTGCAACCTTACATACCAGATACTGTTAGTCTTCTGCATTGTCTTTTACTATTAGCTTTCTCCGATGGCCCTTTATAAACAAGCATTCAGGCCTGAGCGATTAGTGCTGTGACCATGGAAATGACATTTCCCTGTGCAGAGCAGCCCCTTCTGTTCAGTGTTGTTAGAAGTCTAGATAGTTCTTGCTTGTTTCAGTTTGAAGTGGAATTCACTTCAGATCTTCATAGCACAAAATTCCTCCCAGCATTTTGGTTTTGACCTCAGCTGGAGGAGGGAATGTCAAGTTATTTTTACACTTGTAGCATATGTGCTGCTAGGTGACTACATGGAATCACATTCAGCATCATCTATCTTCAAAATGATTTTGGGTGTTCCCTGCATAAACTCAAGCTTCTTATGATCTAGATAATCTGACTTATGATCCAATTTAGCAAATTTAATAAAGAAATATTTCCCTTATTTATGACAATGGGAAGAAATACGTAGGGTTTCACAGAGCAGTAGGTGGCTTCATTTTAGAGGTGCTAACAACCCACATTTTTCAATTTCCTCTTAACCTGAAGGTGTTCATACTTTAAAGAAATATACCACCTGCAGATTCTGCAGTCCATGTTTCTTTATAACTAGAGAAATTATTCTGAGCCCTTTAAAGTCAGATCTATTTACCAACTAGAACCTGTTCAAACTCAGTGGAAAACAATCTTTTGACTTAAAGAAAAAAAATTGAGTTTCATTCTGTACCTCACTGCTTCCTCCCAACCCTAACAGAAATCTACATAAAGGGATCAAGGCAAATTGATGGTTAATAAATATCTTCAATTTGATCCTTTTATTTTAGTTTTCTGCATAAAATAAACAGAGCCGGTGGCATGATATTAAGTAAATAGTATACCAGCTGTCTGACTTTCAGACTCATAGATGTATTTTGCTTACCCACTATGCATGGGCTGTGTTCTTCAAAGCCGTCTCTCAAGTCTTCATTACTTATTTTAGGTCTTGGGCAAATATAATAAAAATCCCCAACATGAGCTCATACTGCCTGGTTTCAAGCCACAGCAGGCTCTTTTTTGGATTTGTAAGTTACAGGCTATGAAGTAGTGGTCAGTGATATTTCTATATTTTAATATTGTTTTCTATTATTCTTTTCTACTACTCTCCTCACCCTCTTCCCCCACCTCCCAGTCTGGAAGTGTATTTATCCTTCATTACTGGGGGGGGGTTAATACTTTGGAGATATTCTTCCCCATCAAATCTATTTGCGTACTTTGCTTTATTGCAAAGTGCTGAATAGAGCCTGGTAGTTCCAGGTATCTCTAGTTTAGATAAAAAATTTAGCTTCCTCCTGGTTCCAGTGATAGAAGATAGAGCTTTGCTAGAAGAGTAGGAACACAGGGCTCTGTAGCTAGCTTGTAACCTAACAAAACTTGTCTCTAGTGCAAAGTATTGGAGATTGCAAGAGGCACCTAGGTTTTAGGGCTGTATCCTTTAGTACTTGAGAGACTTGCCAGACTTTACTCAGTTAGGGCAAGATATCAGTGTGGGTTGGGCATCCAGATCCAATGGGTTACTTCAGATAACCTGGGTTACACATCACAAGCCAAAACAGCCCACTTTCACCATATAGTTCTTGGCAAAGCTCATCTACGCCAACAGCTCACACCGCAGATATTAAGCTTCTCCTGTTAGAGCACTTAAGGAAACTCACATTTAACATTTTGGTGAATTTACTGAATACCAACACAAAACAAGAACACTGTCCTATCAGCATAGCTTTCCAGCAGAGGGCAATATGTGGGGGCTGCTCAAGGCACATGCAACAAAGCCATCAATTGTGGAGGTGCTTCCAGAGATGTACCCTAGGTTTAGGGTGCATCTTTGGGCGCACCTCTTGGTCCCCCCACCTCTTGAATGGGTATGCCCAAGTTATTAAGTTTGCCCTAAAAATCATGATTTGCCACAGAAAAACTGAAGCATTTAATTACACGGTTAAATAAATAAAATTTATTTAACCGTGTAAGCGGTTTCAAAGTGTTATGATTAAACACTTTGAAAGCAAGGGTGGGGGGGAGAAACAAACAAACAGACAAAACCCTGACTAAATCCCTTCCCTACATGCAGACTACCACCCAGCCCTCAAATTTCTTTGAAAGTCTTCTGGGATCACCCTCCCCTCAGTCATAGCTAGATCCCTCAAACAGGGATCTCCAGTCTCCTCTCCCAGGAAACCCCTCTCTCACCACCCTTAATGGTCATTGCCTCCAGAACTTTCCACATAGCCTCCCCACCAATCTCAGGGGAAGCCAGAGTGTTTCTGCTGTGGATCCATGACAGCTTGCCAACACACATGATATTACTGAGGAGCAAGAGCAGATCCAGAGGGGATGCAGTGGTTGTTTCTTAATTTTTGCTCAATCCAAATTTTGAAGCCTACTGCCTGGGAGGGGAAGTAGCATTACTACTCAGGCAGCAGTGAGGGAAGGAAGTTAGTCCATCAACTTTATGGCTCATTGTAATCCACCTCATTCCTGCTTTTACTTCAAAAGTGTTAACAGTTGTCCCTCCTTTTTAATGATCTTGATGTTCCACTATTCAAATTATCCTTTCTTCTGCAATTTTGCCATCTGTTAGAAGACCAGACATTACGCGAAATGGCTATTTCACATCTCTGCACCCTGTTTTTAGCTAAAAGTTAAAAACCTTGTGTCAGGTGTGGAAATAGCTGACTGAGTGAGGTATTGGAGGTCCCTGGCAAGAAACTCAAGACGACTAGATTTTGTTTTACAGAATCTGAATGAGATATGTACATTTAACAACAGTGACTACAGAACTAATGAAACAAAATCTTTTGACCATTTTGACTGTTTCTTGCCTAGTTTGTTGTGCGTTTTAAAACTTAATATATAATTATCTAGCAAACTAGTGCACATTTCAATGAAGTTTAAGTTTGTTTTTGCTTTTAAACTGAACAATATACTACTAGACCCTTAGCATCTTAGTAAAGCTTCTAGTTTCTCCTTAACTGGAGAAAGTGTGCCTTATGGGTGATGATACACCATACTATCTGCCCCCCCCCCTTTTTTTTTTAATCCTACATCCACCCATGCTGATGAGCAGTACATTTAAGAAATGTGATATGGTTTTATTTTTCTAATGCATCGCTGTCACTTCTCTGGTCCCTCACTAATCTATTGTCTACTCTATGCCATGGCTAAAACGATAACAGAAAATTTGTATTTAAAAAAAAAAAGTCTTTTGTTTGTATGTGTTAGCTGGAAAAATGGATGGCTGTAATGTAAATCAGACAATGGTAGAAGTAGGAATGTGGCTCAAAAACCTCCATAAAAACAAAACACAAAGACTTCTTGCCAAGTTGTCTGGGGAAAATATTTAGAAGGCTTTCGATCATATTCCACATTCACCATGATAGTAGATGCAAGTGTATCTGGAACAATCTGCTATTGAATGTATAGAGGCAGAGGAGAGACGTACACATATCAGTGAATCCTGATATGTCTGGTAATTTACCTTTTGGGGCAGGGACAAACTGTACAGAGTAAGAGACAAGAGCCAGGGATCCCTAACCTTTCTGGGTCCCAGAGGATGTAACAGTATCCCTGTGGTATGCATTTGTTTCAGTAGAAGACTTTGACTTGTGGCACCAAGTGTATGTGTTCCACAAAGACCAATTCTAGTACAGCAGGTAAACCTAACAGAGCAGGACTGGGATCAGGATTGCTCCAGTTTGGTCTAAACTCTGCTACTGATTTCCCATGTGGCTCAAGGCAAGGCATTTTACTACTCTACAACCCCCTTTATCCCGTGGATAATGCTGGCATATGTTAGGTGGCATTGGAAATATTAATCTTCACAAAATGTCTTGAGATAAGATAGTGCAAACTTGGTGTGTCTAGTGAAAACATTCAGTTCAAAGCTGCTAATCAGCCTATTGCTTGATTATAGTGTTGGTAAGGGCTGCGATTGTGTGAAATCATAGGAGAGCTACCTCTTTTAGAGTATAAAGAGGGCTGCCAATTTAGCAGCAGTGTAGCACTCTTGACAAATTACACCATTTGGCATTGATTGTGGCTGTGCTGTTTGCCAAGAGGACCCCATCTTTCTTCTGTCATTGTGGATACATGGAACTCATGTTTTCCTGCTTAGTGGCTTTATATAGCAAAATAATTGCCTTAGCAGAAATTTAAAGCTTGGAAGAGGTGGGAGAGGCAAATGAAAGGCTCCTGTTAACTCATTAATAACATCTAAAGCAGGCTGCAGAAGCAAAGTAGTACAAGTAGAACAAAGTACTGAAGTCTGTATACCAGCATTCTTGCAGCAAGCCAGGTCATGGGTACAATACAGTAACCCACCACAATGAAAGAGTCTGATCCTTTTGTCTGGCATTGAGCATTCTGATCTGATATTTCTTGTGCTTATATAAAGCCAAAAATAACCATTGGAAAACCAACATTTGGAAGAGTTAATTTTTTTGATTAACAAGATAATTTTAAAGAACACCTTGGTTTACTACTTTCCCCAGAAGTCCTCAAGAGATATTGGTGGGGGGGGGGCGGGCAGGCAGGGCATTAATTTACTTTTGGAGACTTTGAAGAGGAAGAATGATAAGACTAAGTTGTAAGTTTGCTTATTTTTCTACTTCCTCTAGGGAAAG
>NW_005842995.1:408301-423726 GCF_000455745.1 Alligator sinensis | reverse complement strand
AGTGGCACAAATGCATATGTTGCACAAACTATGACATATTAATGGTACCATTTATCATCATGTGCAACAGAAAAGTCTTCAAGCTTTTAAGTATTTGAAGATAGCATATCACTATATATCTGGAGAGCTTGCAAACTAGAACTTTGGCTTGTTGGTCCAGAAGCATAGATGAGGAACAAGAATCCTATAGCGGGAACAGATGTAGTCCTACCTACTGAGTCCATGGGTTTCTAAAACAATCTCCTCTGTTCATATATACTTGATTTATAAGGAAGCAGTACTTTAGTGTGTGTTTTTAGTTATAATTATTACTGGCTAATAATAGTAGTATCACTTTCAACAGTCAGGAGGGGACGCTTACCATTGGAGATCTTGGCCTACTCTGTTGCACTAGGTCCTTGTTCTTTACTGTTGTGAGGATAATACTGTAGTGAGGTTGCTAGGGCAACCCCCCAGCACACACAGTTCCCAGTGCCATTTCCTACCTTGGTCTTCTGCCTTTTCCTCCTCAGATTGAAACCTGAATTCCTCTCTCTCTCAGGCATAGCTCCTCACATGTAAGGTGCTTTTTGTTGCTGCAAGCTTGAATAAATGCCTCTGTTCAACATTAGAAGTTTTTTCCTTCAGTTGCTTAACCTGAACTGACTCCTTAGCTCACTGCCTTTTATAGTTCAAGAAAGAGGTGGAGCCAAAAGTACTCCCACCTGCCACAAATTTTTAAGGGTTCTTTCTAAAATACTGATGTTTCTAGGCACTCTAAACATAATTTCTCAACCCAGTAGAGTCCCATAAGTACTTGAGTACTTGCATCAAGAGTATCAGCTGAACTTCATATGTTGTAAATAAGTAGAGCACAAATACAAGTATTGAAAGGTATATTGAGTTTGCTGCAGCTACTATATCCCACCTGTGAATTGGTAATGACTATTATTGGCTGTTCATAGTTGTAAGCACGCGAATTGGTCAGTTTGGTTTCTTGAGCCCTTTCTTAAAGGCTGGCTTATAAGAGGCAACAGACCTGACTGATTTACAAAGGAAGGTAAAAAATTGGTTGTGTGTTTGTTTTTTTTTAAGCTTTGTAATCTGTAAAGGCAGCCTTAAATGTCCCACTATCAAAATCTGTTTATTTTGGCATGAGAAATAAAGATGCTGTCTACCCTTGAAGACTGTATGACAACCAAGATTAGCAGTGTTCTGATAGTACACGATTTATGACAATGGTACCTGAGAAAAGGTTTTTAGTCAAAGTATGGACAATTGTATGGTTTCAGTATTGCTGCTTAGGTCCAATTATTAGCATACATTTTGAATAAAGGATATAATGTTAGAGATGCAGCCACTCAATCTTCTGTGTTACGGTATTTAATCGCTTAATAAATATCTGGGGTCCTCCAAAACTTGACAATCCTGATATTGTTTTTAAAAAGTGTCTTTTTGTGCGATGTTAAAACAAAGAGTAAATCCAATTTTTAAAAATTACAGGTCAGCCGTAACCACATCTGCTCTTGGATCTTCCCTGACTTCTGAACCCAAATTATTATGCCACCAAATACTTTCTTGCTATTTTTAAAGGAAATCGTTAACACCCAAAATACCAGTGATATTTATTAAGAGCATATTAATATTGAGATAAAGGCAGGGAATTCCAAGATGAACTTCCCAGTAGCACTTTCAATTGCACCAAGCTATAGTTGACATAAGAACTGTCTTTTGACATTTTTTAACTATCATGCATATAGAAGAGTTAAACAACAACTTCTCAGATGCTGTGGCATAGTGGCTCAGGTTTCTTCTATTTGGTGTTTTGGACTGTCCCCCTCGGTAAAGCTGGAAATAAAATGGGTATATAAATTGGTACTATGGGAAGTGAAGAACTGACCTCTCCTGTAAGGTCTGTGTCATTGTATGACCATCTCATTAGACTTAAGCCATATGGGGAAGGAAAACTGCTTAATCCATTATCACTTGGATTCTAGGTATGTATGTAGGCAGGGCTTCTTGCTGTCAGTTTAGGAAGTGCCTTGGCTTGTCTCACACGGCAACACTGAGGGAGCTCAACCATTAGGGTAAAAAGGGAAGGATTTTTTTTCTCCCTAAGGGGGTATTGCTATAAGAAGGTGAAGAAATGCATTCTTTTTCAAGGAGTATTGAATCTATTTTGACAGTTTAGAAGTATGTTTGCTGGTTGAAAATAAATTGCCACATGTCCTTACCTGTGTTGCTCAGAAATTGACAAAGAAGAGTTTTAAATTATTTTTAACTTCTTCATGCTCTTGCCTTTACTTGTTGAAGATAGTGTCATTCCTTTGATTCTCATCAAGGAGAAGAGCAGGAGCAGAGCACTGGGACTGTAAATATTCAAACAAATATTTCACTGAATTCAAGACCAATTCCAGTTTTGTCCAAATGCCTACAAATGTTTTTCATTGTCCCACCTGGATTTTAGGCATGGAGTCTTCTGTACTTTCAGAAAAGACGACAACCCAGCTGTGATCATTTCAGCTTAATTCAGCTGAACAGCTCTAGATGCACACGCTGGGGTGAACTCAGACCGTCTTACAATCCATTTATTTAAGTGCTTAAAATATGCACTGAAAAGCAGACAATACAAGAATAAATGTTTGGTAAAATAAAGCTCAACTCTGTGCCTAGAGCATGTGACATATAACATTTGAAATACAATGATGACCTTGCCGACGCTCCGTGGTTTGCTCTTTCCAACTGGGAGCATTTGAACAATAAAAATGGCCAGGTCTCTTGATGGCTTGTGTTTTGTTTCTTTCCAGTATGCCACCACAGGCTGTTCCCTGACACTCCACCATACAGAAAAGCCGGAACATGAAGACATCTGTGAATATCGGCCGTACTCCTGTCCATGTCCTGGTGCCTCCTGTAAATGGCAGGGCTCTTTGGAAGCAGTAATGTCCCACCTAATGCACGCCCACAAAAGTATCACCACCCTTCAGGGAGAAGACATAGTCTTTCTTGCCACAGACATTAACCTTCCAGGAGCCGTCGACTGGGTCATGATGCAGTCTTGTTTTGGTCATCACTTCATGCTGGTGTTAGAGAAGCAGGAGAAGTATGAGGGTCACCAACAGTTTTTTGCCATCGTGTTGCTCATTGGCACCCGCAAACAAGCAGAGAACTTTGCATACAGACTTGAACTGAATGGGAACCGTCGCAGGTTAACCTGGGAGGCAACACCCCGCTCTATTCATGATGGCGTGGCTGCAGCCATCATGAACAGCGACTGTCTAGTTTTCGATACAGCTATAGCACACCTTTTTGCAGACAATGGAAACCTTGGAATCAATGTGACTATTTCTACATGTTGTCCTTGATCTATTTGTGTAGTTAGTGAAACCTAGGGTTGTCTGGACATAGCGCTTTACATTTACTAAGGGTTTTTTAATGGTATTCAACTATGTCTTCATATATATTAGAGCTCCTAATTAGCCAACATTTTTAACAACCGTCTCTTTGGATTTAAAGTCATGGTTAACCAGACAAGATGAGCAAGTGTGTCCTGTTAGTAATCTAAGCAGAAAGAGGGTTTTTAAAATTCATGGATGCTTTTTTGAAGATTTCTATCCCCTTTTTACAAAAAGCTCCATTGGATATGGCTTTTTAAAAGATCTGAGGGTCTGAGTTGCCCTCCAGTCTGCAACCAAAACTTGGGTTAGCAGGAATTCACCAAGGGTAAAACAAATGCCTCTTGAGACATACAGCTTCAGTTTTGAGACCTGTGAGATACTGACTCAGAAAGGAATGCAAGGTACTTTGGTGCAGGTTCCCTTGCTGCTCCAATTCCCTTTTCTTTATTTTCTAAAATGTTTTTGAAATGAAGAAAGAGGAGAGAAGAAGGGTACTGGATAACTTGCTGCATCTTTAAAGGCCTGATCCTGCAGTGTTGAGTCTCTTCAGCTTCCACTCACTTCAGCTATTTGAATGTACCCAGCACACTGCCCAGAGAGCCCAGTATCAGGTGCCAATTAAGCAGGAGACACTATCTAATAGCTCTCAAACAGCTAGGAGTTTATAATATATAGATATATTCAGGCTGTTTACATGTGGCTTTCCCTGGAGACATACTTGATTATTGCTATTGTAAAAGACTGATTAGAATAATATAGTGAAAGCTTTATGGCCAGTGTCATGTCATTTGCTATTTAAGTTTTGTTGCCATATTTACTTTAGTTTTTTAATAAATATTTTGCAAAAACAGCATCAAGTGGCCTGTTTGATGGAAGCACCCACATCAATCAAGGTTTGTATTTACGGGAGTAGCCTTTTCACATCCTTTGCCCTCCCTATACCTGAAAGTTTTCCTCTGTGATAATTTGAGTCAACACATGCTTAACTGTTATCAACATTTTATCTAAATCACAACAGAAGAAAAGAGAATACTTTATGGACAGACTTGGTATACTTCCTACATGTAGAGCTTCCTCAGCAGGAGTTAATGGTTTTTAGCTTATAGGATTAGATCTAAAGCTGCATCACATAGTTAAGCTACAAAGATAAAGCAGCCGAACAAGCACATGTAGGTCTTTAGAGATCAGGCACTATTCTTATGGGAAGTGAGTTTTTGTAACAGTACAGCTGTGACCAAAAAAAGACGGCATCTTCTTTCTGCTTTAAAATGGGGGTGGGCATGGATACCTGAAAGAAAAGTGTGAGTTGCTCCTTAAGGAAGCAAACTTAAAACATTTTCAGATACAGTCTTACCAATGTGATGCCCTAATAGCTATGTGGAAGATTGCATACAGAAAAGACTAGCCATGAAGTAGCACAGTAACAGAGCAGAGGAACCATCTAATATAAATTTGGAAATATATAAAAACCATACATTAAGATATCTTTATAATCATACTTAACTGATAACAGTGAAGCCATGTCAGAACAGGCCTCAGCTGCAAAAGTGCACAAGTCTATGCCACTATAGCTTCAGTGTTAATGGTACTTAATCTAGCTTGTGTAAAGTGATCCCAGGTACCCCAGTTCTCACTAGAAAAGAAATTATTATTTATTCTATGGACAAGATGAATTGCAAAATGTTCAGAGACTGACATTCTGCAAGACCTCACAGGCTAAAGCAAGAGTCATGGCTGTGCCTTGGGTTAGCTCTGTCCATTTAAGCAAGTTATTTAACCACCATGGATGGCTGCTTGGAGACATCAAAAAAAAACCCCCAAAAAACAAATGCACTTTACCAGAAGAAGCACCACATTACTTCAACCCAGCTTTTCAGTATCTGTAAAGATTGGGTGCTTCAGCAGAGCTTTTTGGCACTTTTAGCTAAAGCTGATTTAACCAGCTATTAGATAAAAGCCCCACTAAAGCAACCTCTTCTTTACAGACATTGGGCAGGCCAGGTTGAAGCAACGTGCTGCCTCTCCTGGGCATGCACAGGGCTCAGCACAGGAACGCACTGAATTTAAAGTAAAGCACTGGTTTGTTTGGGGGGTTTTGGGGAGGGGGGGTTGTTTGTTTTTTATATGTCTGCAAACACCCTATGGGCCCGAGGTTATCTATGTTTGCAATCAAAAGTGTGATTGCAGCATTGACATACTCTGTTTCCCCATGTTTAAAAAGAAAATATTTCCATAGTTTGTTTTGAGGTTCCCTGTTTCTAAAGCCCTAATAAATTAAAATTATTATATAAAACTTTTACTACTTGCTCTTATACCAATTATCAGTTGCACATACAGTTCCACTTGCAGATCAAATATTTGAAGAATTTTCTTTCACTCATTTGCCAAGGTCAGACTTCAAATTCTTTGGCATCTGTAAAAGTTGATCCCACTGAAATCACCTACAACAATACACAAAGGGATGTCATCAGACATTTTTAATCAGTAAGCTGAAGTCAAGAATTAAGGCTCTAGAAGGTTGAGTAATGGTAAATTCATTCAAAGCTTCTTGTACCATGTTTTATTTGCAACAAATCTAAATGTGGATACATTTTAGGATCCACAGGCTGCCTTCACTGCATTGATAGTTTCAGCTCAAGCTCAGCTCCTATCCCCACAAAAATCTGTACCTCAGGGTTAGCACTGTGTTCAAGTCAAGCTAACTAACCCCAAGGGATGTGGAAGGTCAATCCAACATTTTCCAGCTGGAGGTCATATACATGGGCACATTAATCCATATTTAGACTCATAAAAGCTACAATCCATAGGTTCTGTGCACCCCCAGCTGCCATGGCAGTCAGTGTAGCTTTGGGTGATCAACTTTGAAATTCAGGCCCCTGATTTAGGTTTGAAAGGTTTGCTCTAAGACATTAAGCCTTGGGAAGGTGTCTCTTATTTGAGGGATAAAATCTGCCCCTGCACTGCCAGAAGGGGCATCAAGCCCTCTCCTCCCCCCACACTGCTACTATACTAGCCTATTAATTTCAGTAACAGCTACAGCTCTTCTGTGCCCCTCACTGGACTGGATTTTGGACATTGGACTCATTTAAGTTTTGTTTCAACAATTCCAGTCCAAAGGGCAGTCTCAATGGCAGAACATTAAGGTCTGATGCAAGTTGTTCTGCCTTCTGCTTTTCTTCAGTAACCAACCCCCCTAAAACCAGCTGAAGGCAGAGTTTATCACTACTGATGTAAAAGTGAAGTCACTGGGACAGTCTTTTTTACCAGTGGTGAGAAATCAATAGGCTTGCATGGGTGTGTGAAAGACACCTGGAGGCTCCAAATGCTGTATAAATGCAGCAGCTTGAAGAACAACTCAGCAGCTATTACTTCAGTCACTCTGCTGGTAGATCACTCAGTAACTCGGATGTTCTGCAGTGTGGTTGCTTTTGCTATACTGCAGTGACTGAAGCTCTTAGGCACAACTCAGCTAGTTTATACTGGTTAGCAATTGAGATACCACAGCACAAAGCTCACTTTGCTCTTCCCTTGAGCTAACTAGCAGTAAAAACCTTTCATCATAGTGAAAGCCTTTTATTATACTATGCTATACAAACCTTTAATTCTCACAACACTCATGCATGTTGTACAATAGTTCACAAGCAGCATATTTTTAAAACAACTGCAGCTGACCTTTCACTTGTATTTCTAACTTGGTTAGTAGCTGTTTTTCCAGATCCAAAGGGCTGTAGTATAGATTATTTTGTGAGGAAATAAACAGTACATTTGCGTTGAAGATTACACTACACTATTTGAAAGTGGAACTCAGAATTAGTAGCAGCGGGGAAAAGTTGATTGCATATTGATAAGAGAGCAAATTCCTTCAGAAATTCAATAGTAATGACTGGATTGATCAAAATAATAATCCCAAGGTCAGGAAGGCATCCCTAATGAGGCTGAATAAATGTAATAGCTGCTAATTATAGTAGCCTTAGTTCACAACATTAGCAACTGCTTGGGAAGATTCAGCTCTAACTGAGCAAAAGATCTCTAGCCTTAAGGGAACCTCTTGAAGATGCAATTCTGTTGTATCCTTGTCAATTTGCCTTAATGCCATTATAGTGGCAAAGTAACTTTTACATTCTATACTAGCAATTACTTCCTTGAATATCATCATTCTGGAGCTGGAATTTTGTAACGAAACTGTTTATACCTAGTGCCCAAGTTGTAGGCATCACCTTTGCACACACACTTCAGAAATGAACCTCCCCTCTGCTTCTCCATCCCACTAGCACAAATGCCACTTTTTTCCCCATAATCCCCCATGCAAGACTCTGCCCCTTCCAAACCCCTGAGATAGCGATCACCTCCCTCCCCCAACATCTCGGTAGACCCCATGACCCTTTATCCAGACCACACTTAAAGCCTCCCTCACTTTGACTCAACATATACTCACAGTTCTCTTGATAACTAATAACCAGGTGTAGCAGGGACAGCTAACTAGATCAGCTAACTAGATTTCAAAACTTGCTGTCATTATTGTGTAGACCTATTTATATGGAGCTGGCTCCAACACAACTGGTTCTGTAAGAACAGATAATGCTGTTTTAACCATGTCCTCCTGGCTCCCCTCGTCCCCCCACAAAGGTGTACATTAACTGATTTAAAAAACTGCATGAGATAGACATCTAATTCCCACTGAAGTTAATAGGAATCTGAATCCCTAGTGTGCTTACCTACTGCTCCAGCAGGGTTTTAAAATCTGTTTAGCAGAACTTATTCTGCTCATGGCCATGAGAAAGACTAAACCTGTTTTGGTTATTTTGTGTGCAACCATCAAACACTGCTTTTTTTCTTTACACAGTGGTATCTGTCTGTCTCTGTTCCTCCCTCCAGTGCCAATGTTCTTATTTATATATATTAGGGCTATCCAACTATTCAGCAGCCAGAGGCTGTATGCTATGTGGGCCACATCAATCGGAGCTGCACACCTCAGGGACCATACTAATGCAAGCGGTGGGCCCCTAGACAGCCCTTGCTGCTGCACCACACACAGAAACCACTGTCTGCTGCACTACATGTAGGTGACACCCCACCCGTGATGCACCATGAGTGTGGGCAGCCCCCCACCTGTACTTCATGTGCTAGTGGACCCTGTCTCAGCTCCCTGCACTACAGGATGTGCCAGCTACCCCTTGGCAGAGAGGGAGCCCAAAGCCCCAGCAGCTGCTGCAGCAGAGAAGGAAGCCCAGGGGCCTCAGTTTAACTCCTCATGGGCCACATGTGGCACGAAGGCTGTGTTTCACAGTCCAGATTTATATGACAGCAGGATCCAGAATCTTCAGTCAGGAGCGGGAGCCCACTGTATTACAAGCAGAAAGCAGTAAGGTTCCAATTTTTGCTTTCTCCGACCCAACATCAGCATCACCTCTATGGGCTGAAGGAACGTGCATAGGACTGAAAATAGCTGTTAGGAATCTATTGTTTTTGTTTATCTAGATCTACAAAACTGATAGACATAAAACTAAAGAAGGCCTCTATGTGATCTTAAGGGCCTGAACCTCCTGGATAATGCCCCTTGATCATTTTACTTAAATGCAAAATTTAAATAAATATGTGGAGGTTCAGGTTGTGTGTACGCTCTTCAGCATTTATCTTCCATGGGGTGTGGCTAGGGAGGCAGTGGAAAATAACAGTATTGCCTCCAGTTGCCTCTGCATTTATGTTCTTATCAGGTCTCTTTCATAATGCCCATCCTGAGGGCCGAGTTCTGACTTCCCAAAGGAGGGGGTGTCATCTGACTTTGATAAGCAATGTTTGAGTTTAGCTTCTAGACTATGATAGGATGGCTGGCTTTTGACTCCTTGGCAAGTACTCTAGTTACATATCCAATTTGACAAGTAGTGTGATTTTAAAATAGGAAAATGCAGATCCACTTATAATCAACACAGTTCTCACACTTACTGTTTCAAATTGTTCACAGCATTTAAAGAAATAGCAGAGCACTTGTGCATTGCCAATAACAGTTCCAAAGCAAGTGACTATAAAGTCAGTCATCTTCTTTAAATGTATTATTTTACTCCTGTTTTCCAGCAAGTGGAAGTTTTCCCTCCACCATTCCTCTTTGTGGTACCCTGTTTTTTTGCTTTGACAAACATCCAATTCCAGAGTTGTTTAAAGCCCTCACTAAAAATTGATACAAGTACCAAGAATATCTACTGTACATTCTGACAGTTACCTCATTCATGTAGTCATGAAGGACATCAGCACAGGGACTAGTGTCTCTGTATTGCACCTGTCCTTCTCAGTCAGTTCCCAGCTTGGTATTTGGGAGGTGTGGGGGACACATACCAATTTTACACAGGGCTGTCAATGGATATGTGCTACCTTTTAACCATAATAGAGATAGCTCCTTTAACGATAACCAAATGCAATCTATAGGAGAGAGGAATTTTGCACCTTCCTCAGCTCTGACATACGTGAACTGGAATGCAAACCTTCTGATCAAACAAGAAGCGTTAGCCAGGTACTACTGAGAGGTTTTGAATCCTTCTCTCAGCGCAATCTGTAAGATGTGTCTCATGACAATCTTTATTATTCTTGAAATATTTCTTCCTTACTAATATTTGGCTTCCTACCTGGAATTGTTAGAGTCCCTTCTTTCCCTTGAGGAGGCAAAAGGCACCAAATACTTAACCCAGCTGCCAGAGTGTAACTGGACAAGTGAATGAGCAGGGCCATAGTACCTATGTCTTATTCTGGCCCTGGTAGAGAAGAGGAATTGCCATCAGTTTTCGAAGGCAGTGGGTATGTATCAGATACTCAATGGCAACGGTACAGAACCTTCATGAACAACACAGAGCTAGAAGCAGGGTGGAAACTGAAAAAAGCAAGCAAGGGGAAGGAGGACATTTAAAAGCAGGTTAGGACACTGCAGTCAAGTACTGCCACTCTTTCAGCAGGTGTTTACCTTTCTAGGAAAGAAGAGAAAGGGCTCTAGCGAACTAGGCAATGGCATTTTGCTGCCACACCTGGACAGAACAAATGAAAACTCTCTGAGAAGAAATGATGTAATGTATGGACTGACAGTCCTTATAAGCAACTTATCTTGGGAAGAATGCTCAAACTGAACTTAATTATTATTTGTTTTCAGTAACACTCCTCAGGAAGAGAGAGAGTCTGAACAGTAACCAGGCACTTTTCCTGGATGAAGCCTTTGTTGTCTAGGGAACACTCCTCTTTCACTCAGGATTAATGGAGATCAAGTGAGGGGAAACAAATAGGAGAGGTTCTGGCCAGGAGAATCTGAAGTAGTCTGGAAGCTGGCCAAGAGGAGGGAGAGGGTAAGAGGCATACTAGTATGCAGGAGATAACTTACCTGTGATTGAGTCACTCCCCAACCATCATTGTGATATCAAAGAGTAGAAAAAAGGTTAGGATTACCCCAACTTGTGTGGACAGACAGACAATATCTAGTTTTATCAGATTCTCTGCAAGGAAATGTTTACTAGCGTAAAACGTCAGCCACATGCAACCTGCTCCTAGGCACATGTTTGCTTTCCAGAGCAGCTGGAAAGACCATAAATAATATCAAGAGATATTATTAGAGACCTCCATACCATAATGATGCATGTTATGTGCCAAAGCCCCTCTCTGTAGTCAATGTGCCTCAGGTCCAATGCAAGGCACAGCAAGTAAATGCTAGCAAGACGGATCCTGGAAATCTGGTCCAAGTCATCTACACACGCTGAACCTCTAACACAGCTGCTCATTTGTGTGCCTGCATAAGACCAACATGTTCAGTCAGCTGCATTTCTGCCATGTGGAAGGTGAGCAAAATTGAGTTCTCTCTCAGATCAAGATGACAGCAATTCAGATTGCTCACAGCTTGGGATCAAAAACCTCTTCAACAGCCACAGAAAAAAACATAATTTGGAAAAAAAGGCCTTTTTGCCAATAAGTCTCCAATCAAGGCAGGATCTAAGAATGAGCATCTTCTGCCAGAGACTAGCCAGTGGAGGGAAGGTTACCCACCAAATAAGAACAAACAACATGTCAAGGTCTAAACTGCAATGAGGGAAACAACTGTGTGGGAAACATATGTTTCAGTGGTCCTTATTATTGTCGCCATTATTATTGGGTCATAATATTTCTATTGTAAACTACTGTTCAGGTTAGAGTCTAGTAATGATACATACAATAGAGAGCTTGGCTTATTCCGCTTAGCAAAACAAAAGCTGAAGGGGGCTATGATCACACAATTACCATAATACACTGGGAGGAAGCAAACATATCTAAAAGCTAGACCAGGTTGTCCCAAGATCCAGCCCCTGGTGCTGGCTCTGGATTGTGACTGTATCCTCATGCTTCATGCAGTGCATGTCATAACCTGTGCACAGAGCCCAGGACATGCACTGCATGCAGCATCCACATGGGGCTAGCCCGGAAGCCCCCATCCCCACATGCCAGGTCCAGTGGGACTACATTGCAGGCAGCACCCATTCCAGCTGGTCTGAGGCAAGCACCACATGCAGCAAGAGCCCCAGAGTGCAGCCAGAGATGACACTAGATCTGGCACGTGAGGAACAGGGGTTCGTGGGTCCCCGACTCTAGCTGGTCCAGGACTGTTATACACAGTGTCTGCTCCAGCCAGTATGAGACTTAACACTGCATGTAGTGCCCAGCCTGGACTGGTCAGAGTGGGTGCCACATGTGACAGTCCTGGATTGGCCTGGATCCAGCATGCATGGGGGGACATGGCCTGGTTCCATGCCACTCACCTAGCCCATGGGCCAGATGAATCTGACATCCCAAGCTAAACAACAGTGTTGGCACAGGAGCAAATACATTAGGTTGGAAATTGGAAAGTGACTTCTAACAGACAGAGCAGGATTACTGTATTCCAATAGGAGTAATAAGGAGAAGAAGTTCAAGTGGTTTGATAAAGCTCTTGTTTAAATGCAAGAATGTGTGATACATTTGCCTGAGACAACAGAGGACTGGACTTCATAACCTGGAAGACCCTATCCAGTCCTCTGGGGTCTCCTGTAGTTCATGGTAGTGCCCTGCCAACTGAACCAGCCTTCCACTAAGGGCTGTAAGTAGAGCTGGTCTGTTTGACAAGTTTACATATGGGAGAGGGTGCAGGGGGGTGATCGAAATTCATAACAAATTATGAATGCTTTCCCTGTTTGTCAACTAGTTTTGGTAAGACTATAGTTCACTGCTGTTTAGTTGTTTTCCTCCCTCCCTCCAATCAGCATACCTCCCTCATTTCCAGTGTCTGCCAACTAAACACTCCCCGTAGAGACTAGCAGTTAAGAAGCCTTCCCAGAGACTGCAGTGCTTAACAGATGCTAGGAAGTGCAAGAGAACAGTATAAACCATATCGCTGGTAAGCTTCCTTGTGTGCGGACAGCACCACGCAACAACGCCAGCCTGAGAGGAGAGCGCGCTAGGCCAGCATTCTGCCCCGCCCGCCCAGACAGCCAGCAGAGACCGCTGTCTCCAGACTCCCCCCGGCACAACTCCGGTGACACCCATCAGGGATGACTCGTTCCCTCGGCTAACCAAACAGAAGGTAACACAGTGCCTCTCTCAGGGATGCTGACAAAGGATGACTGAACGTCTCCCCCCAGTCACTGCCTTCAGTATTACAGACCAGGTCACACTAGGGCTCTTCATCTTCTCAAGTTCAGGTTCGAAAAGCCAGAGCTCACTGCAGAGGCAGGGCCAGGATCGTCCAGGAGAAACTGCACCTGCTGTGTGCGTCCGGCCAGCACCTTAGGCTCGGGCACCTCTCGTCAGACGGACGCTGCCCCCGGGACAATGCCACCTCTTAGTGCCCCGGGGGTTTGTGACTATGGAAAAAGAGCAGAGCCATTGTTTTTTGTGGCAGCGGCCGGCCCGGCAAGCACAGCCTTACCGGCGCCTCTTCACAACGAGTAACACAGGCTTGCAGCCGAGGGGCTTCCCGCCAGGCCTGCACCTGGCCCTTTAAATCTCCGGGGGGAGAGGGGGAGGCTTGGAACGTCCCTAGACGCGGTCTCCATGGAGACCAGCAACATTCCGCTTCCCGGGGAGAGCAGCCAGGTGCGGCGCCAGCGCCGGGGGCAGGCGGGGCACATGGGGCGCGAAGGCTGGCGCGCAGCTGGAGCTGCCCGGCCCAGCCCGCGTCCGAGCTGCGATGGGGGCGGAGCCGCCCTGGATCCCGGCGCTGCTGATGCCTCTGTCCCTGAGCACGTGGGACCGAGGCGGGCGAGGCCGCTCCAGCCCGGGCTCCCCTGTGTGTGGACACCCCTGCAGGCGGCCCGCTGCCCTCAGCTGACTGCTGGCGGGGGAGGGTAGTCGCGGCTGCTCTCCGTGCCGCAGCCCGAGGGGCAGCAGGGATCAGGCGGGCAGGGTAACCTCTCCCTGGCTGCTCCCCCGGCACACAGTGACTGGGAGCCCCCGGGCAGGGCCTGGACTGGCGGGGTCGTGTTGCCTTTTAGTTCTCCAGGCCTGAACCGTGACTGCCCCACCAACATCTGAGCCGCTCGAAGTGTAACCTGTAACAAGTCTTATTTTGCACAAAGCATCTCCGAGGAGCGGCTGTCTAGCATTTAACAGCAGAACAGAGGACGGGGCGAGAACCTTTCCTGCTGCCAGAGCGCCTGGCGGGAGTGTTTGCATTGGGCTTGTTCAGTTCTCACGGACTTACCAGAAGGCGTCCTCAGTTCTTGGCTAGTTTCGCTGCCTCCACGTTCCAGTCCTTCCCTGAGACTCAACACGTCCACTTCTAGCCACTGTTTTTTCTCCTTTTGTTCTAGTTCAGTCTTTATGCTCATTCAGTCCCTGCACAAATGGCCACCCTAGGTGCCAGTGATGGGACAGGAATGCATGGCCACACCCACTTGGAAATAGGCAGAGTTCAGGAAACTATACAAGCAACAAAACAAGCAAGTCAATGGAGCACTTCCTTTCTACAGAAAGAGGAAAATTGGATGCCTCTATAGATAAGGCTGGATGTTACAAACAAGGGCCATTAGTGAAACCATAAATGCTGTCCAGGGAAATGTGTTCCCCCTGCAGGCTGATCATGCTGTCTTTTCAACTTGCTTAGCTCATCGGAACACAAGAGTTCAGGAAGGAGGGAAACAGCTGGCAGTACAGAGGTGGAACCAGAGAGCAGCTTCCGGGAAGGGGCCACAGAACAGGCACCTCCAGCCTCAGGTACTCTGAAGCCCCATCCTTGTTGGGCACTGGGGTTGTAGCTATAATACACATACAGGACAAGAAAAAAAATCAAGTCACATAGGACAGAACAGAGAATAGTCAGGGAAGGAAAGAAATACCCCACAAAAAGAACTTTGGTACAACTGGAGTTATTCAGCAGTAGTCATTGCACTTTAAATTCATACCTGCACTTCATTTCAGTGGGTACTGAGAAATAAGGTATAGCAACGAGCAAACATTTCAGTTTTGGACACCTTAAATTTGACACATCTTTGTGTGAGAATCCAAATATCGGGCTGATTTTTCTAAAGCTAGTGAACATACACTGTTCCCATTGCCATCACTTAGTCACCCAACTAAAGTTAGATGTAGAAACTAAGCTTGAAAATGTTAGCCTCAGTAATCTGATGTGTGGAGTAGGACAGGAGCAATGGTCAAGCAGGGAAGGAAATATGGTCACCACTCTTTGAATCAGTGAAGAAATGGAGTAGACTGTGTTTCCTATCTAAGAGAGGGCTTTTGGTGTGGCGTTTATAGTCCCTTCAGTAAATAAATATGATGTTGATTTAATTTATATGCATCTTTACTAATCATTTTGTCTCCCAGAGCAAATCCAAATTTTGCTCATTTATTCGTGTATGGATAGAGTCTAGGTTAAATGCTAGCAATATTTATGTGCAACAGGTACTGAAGATCATCGCATACTGCCAGGAGGAATTACAAAAGAAAGTTCTTCCTTGTCATTAAATACATTAAGCAGGTAAGAAAGGGCCTTTGTTTGACCAGTACAACTGTCATTTGGAATCAGTGAAATTATTTCCATTGATTTCAATGGAAGCTGAATCGGGCTCCTGC
>NW_005842995.1:401288-408291 GCF_000455745.1 Alligator sinensis | reverse complement strand
TGAATTGTTACTTTAATATAAAACTTAACTTGTCATTGTTATTTTCTGAGGTGTGCATACTGCCATTTTTCTTAATAAGGGAAATATAAAACCAGCAAATCGATGTGTTTAGCATACTAAACTGTTTTCTTTGCTTCTCAATTCCTCTGAGATTGGCCTTATTTATATTATAATCATTTGAGTTGGAAAGGATCATAGAGGTCATTTCAGTTTCTCTTCCCCCAACTGCACAAGTAAATTGATTCACACTCCTAACTGTTATCAGCTAGACATATACATTTCCCACTGATTCCCATATTCCCACTGACAAGGATTTCATAAGTTTTTCAGGGCTGCACCTTCCATTCCTAAACTGCACTATGAGAGGTTCTGTCCCTGATAAGTTATACATAACTTGCTTTGCCTTTAGTAAAAGACTTAAATAGCTGAGGAGCTGTTATGGTAAGGATACTTTCCCGGCTAACAACTACTGTAAGGGTAGTAGTTTATTTGCTATAGGCCACTAAACAGCCACAATGTTACATTTTTATTTGTGGCTAGGAATCACAATTCCTTAGGTTAGGGGATGATGTGCCAATTGATTTAACCATGGCAAGTAGTCAAGCACCATGTATATATCAACCCTGCATTGTATCCCCATGCCCTGCAAGCTTGAGCTAGGCAAACCCACCTCCTCTTCCTCTTCGAATTGCCTTACAGGTGCCACATCCTGCATACCCAGATGCTTCTGGAATGCATGTCTGATACGAGGGTTTTGGGGGATGAATCTCAAGTTTCTTAGTACCGTGCAAGTGCAGCCTTTCTAGGAATTGACTTGTGATGCACTGTGGGGTAATTTAGCTTTTCTTGTTCTCATGGGAGAAGCTTATTTTATCCTATTGTTGCTTGAGATACTAAACAAACCTCATTTTGTGCGTGATGTATTAGTGGGTCAAATCAATTAGCTACTTCTGGTCATGGGACAACTGCTTCTACACTGTGATGTACATACTCTGAGAGATGCTCAAGGGTCTTTAGACCATTCTGAAATGTGCAAAGGTGCTGAATGCAGGAGCTGAAGACATTTGACTTCTGTGAAGACTGGGCAGATTTACGTGTTGAGTGGTGCAGTTGTCATTCAATCCCCATAGGTAGACTGGCATTTTTGCCACAGGAAAATTGCCAGAATAGTTTGTAGGCCTGGGATGGCCAATAGTGGCACCAGAACTCCTACATGAAGATGCATGAACAAGGAGTTTGCCTCAGTTATCCAGCATGAGGACAGTTGACAAATTTGACCATAATGGTGTTACAGAAGCAGGTTGTTGTACCTTTCTGGCTACTGCAGACAGCTACAGGCCCATGGCTACCCAGTTTTGTGGTAGCTTCCAGTATTCTTAAAGTAATTTAGCACTGGTTGAGAAAGTAAGGAATGTACTTGAAATACAGTTAGGTTTCCACAGAATAGGGTTCCCAAACAGTGTGGGGCTACTGATGGAACACATATGCCTATAGTTTGCCCTCCAGAATGAGCTGGTGAATCCTACTTTCTGATTCCACAGGGCTTAGCGGACCACAAGGATATGTCCACAGATGCCAATGCCATGTGATCCCAGTGTTTTTTGGAGATCTGGCATTTCCATGCTCAGACATTCTTAATGATGTACTGGCACACGCTATTATTTTGAGGCACTCTGCCTATCTTTACCTGTGTAATCACATTAAGTCCATATAGAAAATTAAAGTACATGAAGATGATGAATAGTAATAGCTTGTGTATTTGGAAGGCTGAAGACAAGTTGGCAGTGCCTACAAAACCATCTGGGTGAATATGATGGCCTCTTGCACAATGTATGCGAGGCTAGAAGTGGAGCTATTGATGAAACATATATGCCTATAGTTTGCACTCCAGAATGAGGGAGTGGACCCTGGATGTGAATGAGTTCATTCACCAGTGTGTAGAATCAGAAAATGCCCTCAACAACAGGGTCATGGGAGTCAATGGAAATTAAGGATGCTCAATATTAGGGGTGTGCGAAGTGGGCCCTATTCGATTTGGATTCGGCCCGAATTGGGGACAGTGATTCAATTAGTTGATTCACATCATTGTCCCCGATTTGATTCGGCCAAATCCAAATCTGAAGATTTGATGCTGATTCAGATAATCAGTGATTCGGCCATAAACACAGCTTTAAAAGTTTTTTCTACATACCCTGAGGTTGCAGGTGTGGCTCGTGATTGCTGCAATGCTGAAGCATCCCACAGGAGCACGGGGGCCCTCCATATGCTCAGTGGCGAACCTGGAGGTGGACCAAAAGCACTTCCAGTTCACTTCAGGGTCTGCTGGGGGGCCCGCCTGCGCCTCCCCAGCTCGTCTATCGGTCGCAGGGGGACCCCGGGTGGACCCCCGACCCAGGAGGCACCAGTCGCTGAGCTGGGGGGCCCCCTGTGCGCTCCTCGGCAGACCCAGAAGTGGACTGGAAGTGCTTCTGCTGCCGAGCATGCTGGGGAGCCCCCCGTGCTTCTGTGAGACACTCCATCTGCCCCAGCATTGCAGCACTCATGAGCCCCTGCTACCTAGAGGTATGTAGAAAAAACATTTAAAGCTGTGTATGTCCGAATCTCTCTGAATCGATGCAGAGGATTCCGACTCAATTCGGAGAGATTAAAGGGTACTCTGATTCAATTCTGCCTCATCTGCATACTCGAGCTCTGGGGCAGGATGTCCACCCTTCAGATCTAACACTGCAAAGGCAGTGGTAGAGTCCCTACATTAATTTTATTTTTTAAATAAGAAGAATTGAATTCTTCTTACCTTAGTCCTGCACAAAGACAAGGCTACAAATTGCAGTGTTTTTCATTTCAGTTAAATATTTCAGTCTCCTGGTTCAAGACTGCAGGTTGCAACTTAGCAACATGAGAACTGTACACATCTCAGTAAATGAACTATGCACATTTTTTTACCAAAAGTATTCAGAGTAAATCAGTCCACATCACAGGTTTGACTGGGGGCGATTCATAATTGTGCCTCTTACTGGGACTACCTCCAAAATCCTTTTCAGGCTTGGTAGTCCACTAGGGACTCAACTTTTTTGGAAATTCCTGAAAGGAAACACGAGGCTAGCAGAGGGGTTCCATCAATCTACCAAAAGGAGGCTTTTAAGAGCCTGGTGACAGCACAACAGATCAGCGAATGGAAGGGAACTAGTCTGTTACAGAGGTGAAGCAGCAAAAACTGCACAATCACCAAAAATGACTGATTGAGTAGAATTGCTGCTGCATGATTGGTAAGTGTGTAGGTATTGATTTCCAGGAGTGGGGAAAACCTGTAAGAACATTAATAAAACTGCTGCGGAAAAACGTGGGTGACTGCTAGCTGTGGACTGGCCCATCTTCTTTGACTACCAATGCATAAGCTGACTAAGAAAATACAGAAGAAAAAGCCCCAAACCTAATGATCTAGGGCCTGAGGGAATTCCAGGGCATCTTCCATAGAAAGGAACTAACATGAAAATGCTGAGTTTTGGAGACTGTAGCACAAAGAACTGCCATGCCTTAAACATGACTCAAAGTTCCCCAGCTATATTAATACTCACATTTTAACAAGGTCACGTAAAACAGTATGAATGTGAACATTAATTTTTAGTAAAGGTCTTAATAGTAAATAATGTATTGTTGTAGCATTTATTTAAAAAAAAAGAAAGGAAGGGGGAAAAAAAACATTTTAAAATATTATCTAAAAACTCTTGAAAGCCCTGTGGCCCTGCAGTCATATTTAAAAAAGCAAAAGCATTAATGTGAAACACCTAAGCCATTCACCTTTGCATATGGCTGAGGGGAGTAGGTACTAGGAGGGAATATAGGAGGCCAAAATGCTGTAGAAATTCCTTACATGGCTTTTCTGCCCTTAAACAAATGAAGTGCTAAACATCAAACAGAGCAATATGAAGTTCCATGCAGCTTTTGAGAAGCAGAGAGCAAGAAGGAAGTGTGCAAAATGGTTAGAAAAAGTAATGGGATTGGAATGTCCCTGGAGGAGGATATGCACCTTTGATGGCTATGCTCCATCTGTACTAGTAAGTGGAGATATACCTAGAACTAGAACAGAGTTTACAAAGTCAGATTGTACTTCTCCCAAGACACAAGAATAGGGGCATATGTGCGGTTGATGGGGGAAACTATAGGCAAGCATGCAATGGAGACTTATCCTATGAGTGAAATGCCCTTTCTCTAAAATCTAATCAGGTTGTTTTTTCCATGTTCAGTTCTCCTCAAGATATGAGCTCAAAGGAAAAATCAGATAATGGCAAAGAGGTAGGATCTGAGACCAGTCTTCAGGAGAGGGCTACAGCACAAACAGCTTCAGACACAGGTATTACCTCCTATAAAGTCTGGCATTGTAATGCTGTGGGGTTGTGGAGAAAGGAAATCTGTGAATGTTGGGAACAATGATAGGACAAATAAGATGGAAATAACATATTTTACTTGGATCAGTGCACCAAGTTGTAGAAGGGGAACAATAGGCAAGTCTTCCAAAGTATGAAGGAGTGGGAAAGTTTTGTGTGCGCTCTGGGGATATGGTATAATCAGTCATTCTTCTAGGCCTGGAAAAGGGAAGAGTTTAAACGTTCTAGAAAAATAAGGAAAGGGAATTCTGCAACTGAAGTCAAGCTCTCAGAGGCTATGGGAACAGTCTTTTTAGTCATTGTCACAAAAGCTTCCATAAACATAAAAATAACTGAAACAGAGACTGAGCTTAATTCTTGCTTGTCTGTTTCTTGGCTAGCTGGCCAGCCAAACAGGTTTTACAGTCATGTCAGCTGTGCACATTGTGCAGGGGATGTTGGGACTAAAAGCTCTCCTGTCCACTGAAAGCTGGCACAACATCTTGATTAAGCACAGCATGTCACCTGCAGCTGGAATTGAGAGTTATGTCTTAGCTGCAGTAGCGTCAAAGTAGTTCCACACCCCCCTTAGAACAGATTAAGCATAAAGCAATTTGAAGTATGAAAGCCAAATGCAGATTTTTCCCTGCCGTTAACGTCTGCATTGCATGTATGAAATATGCAACTACAATCTGGATCTAAGTACAAAGGTGAAACCTGCCTGGTCAGGTGCATGTCATAAGGAATTGCATACGTGTTTGGAAACTGGATAATCACACTGTCAAAGCCAGCAGTGTTTTTTTTCTTTCCTCACACAAGGGTAGGGGGAGGACACACCCACATACATTTTATACTTTAATACACTGGAAAGTACTTGCCTGTGTAGCTTGATTGGCAACGCCTTTCTAATATAGGCGCAACAAACATCTTTTTAAAAAGTGCTTTTTCAGGTTTCCCAAATACATAAGCAAGTTCTAGTGGTAAAAGCATAGCATAACATAACTGTTGTTGTATGAAAACAACATTAAAAAAACCATCACATCCCTCAGTAGCATTACTGTACTGAAAGAAGTTTCCAGTATAATCCTTTTTAGCACAGACCTTAGCTCAGTGGTTTTCAACTTTTCTAGACTGGAGGCACCCCTCAGTAGATTCAAAGAAGCCTTTGGAAAATGCTAGCTCTTAGTTTTCACTCTCTTTTTGACTACATAACAATACTAGAGCAGTTGTTCTGTTGTAGAGAACTCAGAAAGACCACAACAGGCTAGAATGTTTTTAATGTTATGGATTCTTATTTGAAATCTCTGGGTTTATCTTGTGAATTGTATTTGTGCACCTAACTGTGTTAACATTGTGTAGCATTTTGTGGCACCCCAAAAGGATCTCAAGGAATCCCAGGATGTGACAGCACCTTGCTCAAAAATAATTTCCTTTGCTAAATGCCATATAGCTATAGCCCTGACCAGATCAGACAGATTGAGCACAAATTCAGACCCAGTACACTCCAGATGAATCCACCCAAAGGGATCAGCGTTTCACTTATTCCAAGAAAGGAGCACAGGAGGAGGGTTAGCTGACCCAGGAAACCTGTTAGATTTTGGTGAAGACCAAGGCAACTACAATAATTGGGCTTTGTCATGTGTGTAGACAATGAAGGAGAGGATTTTGTCAACCTTTTCCAGGAGTTAGTATGCCTATATTTCAGCGTACAGTGGTGTATAGAGGTCATCACACTGTCTGCCAATGAGTTAGCCTGGGTACCAGATGATGATAGGTTGTGGCTTCCCAGGGTAAATTAGCAAATGAAGAATTCCATGATACCACAGCTGGACTGCTTCTAGTGCCCAAACTAGCTCACTTGGGATTGTCATGGGTTTCTGTGCTTCACTGTAGTGTACAGTGTAGACATACCCATATTTACTTGCATGTGGAACCCAGAGACTTGCATAAAGCAGACATACCCAAGCCAGCTTTAAATTAACAAGATTGGATACCTGTGGCAGTCTAGTCATGGTAGAATGGAGGTCAGTACAGGCTGGAAACCCCACGTAAGGAGCAGGATAAAACACTGTGACTGCAGCATAGACCTACTTTTTGACTGCAGCCTGGCTTATACTTGAAATGTTTGCTAGCATAGCTGCATCAGTTAGGAGTGTGAAAAGGAATTGTTATTTTAATTAGTGTAGTTATACTGGCAAAAGCCCTAGTGTAAATACTGTTACACTGACAAATATGTGTTTTTATTGGCATTAGCTGCATCTCTAAGAGAGTTGATCAATACAGTTCTACCAAGGAACTCTTTCTAGCAGAGGCCATTATAGTTCAAGGCCTGAGAAATTTCCCACTCCATGATCAACCTAGAAGAACTGAGCAAATCCCACACAATCCATTGATGAGGCCAGAGTAGGATAGTAGAGCAAGCACAGACTGTTTAAGTATTTATATCCTACTTACTATATTTTAAAGACAGAAATGTGCTATATTGGCAGCCATGGTACTTGGAAGTGGGTGAGTGTAAGTGACTCCTAGCCAAAGGAGCACTTAAGCTGCTGCATTAAGCAAGGTTTGAAAGCTCCAGAGAAGTTGAATGGACAACCCAGTAAGCATAGTATCACAGTATAGAAAGACTGCATGCAGCA
>NW_005842995.1:381786-401257 GCF_000455745.1 Alligator sinensis | reverse complement strand
ATTCCTTTTAACTTCAATTCAAGGTCTTAAAAGTTTCACCACAAATCAAATTCTGACCAATACTCATGCCAGGAAACACACTGGAGACTGGGTGTTTAATCACTTATTATTAAACTACTTGGAATTAATACACAACACAGATTAGTTTATTTGTGTTCAACAGGTCCCAAAGGGATTCTTGGAATATTAGGAGGAATTAGAAAGGAAACTTCTTTCCTCTCATTACACAAATTAAGCAGGTAAGCATGTGAAATATTACCGCAGAACTTGTCTTTGTTGAAATGAGGCCATGTGCTGAGGAACTTAGAATTAACAAGGGAACTATTTACAAATCTTCTTTACTTTTCACTGGCTTTCCTCATCAGAATGTATTTTGTATTTCAAGCTTATTTTAGGCCTTTGTCTAAGATGTGTGACAGCCACGGAGAATATAGTTTTATGGTTATCAGCAAGGTCTGGAACATGCAGCTTGACTGGCTTTATCATATACTACTATACAGGCCTTAACCTGGGCTTGGAGCGATCATGGCTCTGGAATGATGAAAGGGCATCATATCTAGCCTGTTTTAAATTCTACTTGAACAGGCAACAGTACAGCCCATTAATTGGGCTGTGCCTGGTGGTTATATTGTAAACCTGGACTGATACCACTCACTTGTTCCACACAAGTCACTTTCTTTGTGTTTTTGAGCAGGCCAAAACTTTCACAGTTGATCCAAGAAAGCTGCATGAGACGCTAAGCCTGTGTGAAGCAGCACGTATTCGCTTCAGATTTGGATTTGAGGGACAGTGATTAAATTCAGTGATTCGAATCACTGTCCCAATTTGATTCAGTCAATTTGGATTTGAAAATTTAGCACCCATTTGGAGATTCAGCCATAGAGTATAATGGGAAAATCACTAAACTACCTATAACTATCATTGTTTTGGAGATTCAAATGAAAACAACAGGTATGGTAGCCCCTTCTGAGGGCATGAAGTCTGCAACCTTTCAAGGAAATAGGTGCAGGGGTTTCTGTGAAAGTGCACCTCAAACTATTGAAAGCAAAACTCATATCACTTGTGTATGTTAAGGCAGACAGGATGAAAACAGCAGGGAACTTAGAGAAAGATCAGTCACTGGCCAGCCCCAGTCATCACGACCAGAGCAGTCCTTTTCCACATCTCAGCCTTTTCCATACATGAAAGATCACCCCCTCTCCTCCCTCTTCCCAGTTTCTGTTTGCTGCAAGCCTTCCGAATCTCTGAATCTCTCTAAATTGATTTGGAGGCTTCCAATTCGATTTGGACCATTTAATGGGTCTCCCAATTCAATTCAGATTCGGAGATTCAGCCGCCGAATTAGGCCAAATCTCCTCTGAATCAAATCAGCTACCGAAGTTTCGCACAGCCCTATCAGATCCTGCAGAAGAAAGAAGCCTCTGAAAGGAATTATCAGTTGTTTTCCCTCTTATTCTTTAACTTTAGATCAACCAGCATAGCTGAGAGAGACTGCAGAAGGAAGGTACTAGAGATCTAAGAGGATACTCAAGCTGATTTATGGATATTGAACTCAGTGCTATTCACAGTACATTGTGCTTAACATTTATTTTGGTTTCCTAGTTTTCTTTTCTTCCACATGTCTGCCTCTGTTGCTTTGTTGTTTGTAAGTTTGTTCCTACTCCTGATGTGGTGGGATTGATTTAAAAAAGCAAACAGATGCTTAACAGGACTTTTGTGATCAAATGCAGTAAGAGAAGTTAAATGTTGGAGCTTCAACCTTCACAGTGAACCTAACAATACTGGCTTGAATAATTCTGGGTTCCCACCCCTTACACATTTCATCTCAGTGTTTACTATGGAAGAAGATAACACATTTTTAAGTCTTTGACATATAGGACAAATCTAGCGTCCATTATTTTCTTTTCTACCAACTTTCTGAAGTGAGCTAGTAAAGAACAAAATGGTTGCAATGTTTGGAGAAGGAATCCAACCTGCATTGTTCACAGTTTAACCTTCAAGGCCCCTTTCCAAAAGCATTTTATTGCCTAGAACATTGCAACTTTCAGAGGCAGACTGTGGAAATTAAGTCTCCGTATCTTAGAGACAGTAAAAATGTATATATAAGAAACAAGGCATAGGAATAACTGCTCTTAATTTCCAGCTGTTTAACAAACGCTCAGGTTTGGAAAAAAAAATCTCCTGCATGAATAGATTCACGAAAAGCAACTTCTTTGCAGCAGCTATGTATGATTAATTTGCAATTTTATGTCTTAATTTAAGTGAAAGAAAAATGTCTGCTTACGTTGATGCCTCTGCTCATAAGAAGCCTTTAGGAATTTCAGTGTCGATACAGACAGAAACTAGCTGGCTTTATGAACATGTCTACAGAAAACTAAGTAAGAAATGGCTTTGTTACTTAGAATATTAGCTGCTTACTATAGAAGAGACAACACGTAATACAGCAGTTGCACATTTAAAACATGCAAGGTGCCTTGTAACTAAATATTTTAGCAGTTCATTCTACAGACAGTCCTCAGACTTACAGCACAATTGGTTCCTGAAAACCATGTCTTAAGTTGAAACATTGTAACTTGGAACTGATGTTATAAATGGGGGATTGGTTCCTGAACCAAGGCCCGATACCCTATTTTCACCAAAAATACCCCAGAATTTTGTACTCGATCAATTATAGGTGAGTAATCTAGCTATATTAATGTATTTATATTGTAAATAGCAATCATGTTGATTTGGAAGGACTTCCTTGAGGTCACTTTGGTGGACTTTTTGAAGGGTTCTTGGCTGGAATGTTCTCAGGAGTCTTGGCTGTAGCTTTTTTCTGGAGTCTTGTCTGCTTTCTTAAAAAAAGTGTCCAAGGAAGTTTGGACAGATGTTCTCTAGGGAGATGGGTGATGCAACGAACTTGTTCCCTGGCATGGCATCGGTTCGGATCAAGCGTTGTAAAGTCAAAACTGACGTCAGAAAGCTGAAATAGGGTGTCAATTTATAAACGTTGTAAGTGCGAAATGTTGTAACTCAAAATGTTGTAAGTCGAGGACTGCCTGTATTGCAGAGCAATAACTTGATGCAGCTAACACTTAACACTGAGGTCCTGCAGTGAGTCAGTTCTTAGCAGAGTTGCGAACAGAACCTAGGAGTTTTGACGACTTTGCTGTAAATACTATACCACACTACTTCCAACACATGTTTAAATGATCAAACACATGATACTGTTTAGCTGGTAGAGGAATATACAGTGTGCATGGGAGTTCTCTGCTTATGACAGAGATGCTTGTTTATTGTGTTTCTATAGGAGATGCTTTCAAAGCCTCTAAATAGAGTTACAAATACACTGTATGTTTCCTTCTCCTGCTCAAACAAGTCATGCAAACATGCGATTCAAGTTATTAACTCCTTAAGCAATCAGACAAAAGGCATGAAACTGCCTTTAGGGATCAGTCCATTGGGGCTAGGCTGTGCCTGGCCCCATCTTTTTTTTGGTACACCCCACTTATTTGTGTTCTCTTTGCAAGAACTAGGCACATTTACAGCCCTTGTTAGGACAGTGCAGAAAGTGCTGCCCCTTACAGCAGGTCCTAAGAAGCACAAGGCACCCAAAGGGTGCCGACAGGATTTGGAGCTTAGGCCCCATAATACCAGCTATCAGCCATCCTCCTAAGGGGAAAGGAATGTGCTGCTCTGAGTCATAACAGGTGCACTTAGTCATGAAATTCAGTACAAATACATTTGTGGAAAGGAATACCAGAGCTAATAAGAGCATTACCAGAAACCTGAAGTTTCACTAGAGGCTACACTACTATATCTACACTGCTGTGGCTGTGCTGTGATCTAGAGGTCCCTGAACAAGCTTTTAACTAACAAGGTTGGGCCTTAGCAGGCATCTGAATGCAACAGCTCAGAACTCAGCACTACCTGCAAAATCTGCCCAAGCAGTTAGGAAGACACATAGCTTGGGTGTTAGCCCCTGCTAAGCCCCTGCCCTGCCAGAGCTAGATTACTGCTGGTGTCCCAGCTAGTGAACCTCATTCTAACTCAGATGTCTCTACGCTGCATTGTATCCAACAAAACAGCACATTACTGTTTTAGAGAGCCTGCTAGCCATGTTGTAGGGCCCTGCTGACTGCATTGGCCTCCCTAAAGTTGCTTCTCCTCAAACCACGTGTTCTCTGGGGCTCTTTTGTTTAAGATAATCAAATGCATTATCCCCATGTGGGTCACTGTTAAACACATATTCTAATTTCAGGCCAGAGGAAGATGAAAGAATTCGAGAAGACTAGTGCTCATGTTGACTCTACTTCTAAAACTGGTAACTTGTTTTCACTTTTTCTACTACGGGGTTGCAGTCAATTCTGGAAAAATTGGCCCATAGCTACTGGATACCAATAACCAGAAAGGAGTGTGGTAAAAAGCTATTAAAATAGTTAGGGGTTGGTTAGAGAAGCTGAAGCACAAGATTAAAAGAAGTAGATATTTACCTGGCTTATAACCAACAGCTAGATGAGGAAAATAAGCATGGGAAGAAAGCAAAGGATGAATTGGAAGATAAATTGTATGAGCAACGAGATAAAATTTAGCTGGAAGTCAGAGAAAGCTTCCTGCCAACCAGACCTTTTGGTCTGAAGAACAGCTGTCTGAGCAAAGTGGTAGAAACCCCATCCTATGGCACATGTATATACAAACTGACTGAAGAGAGCTGCCTTGTACTGACAGGGCGTGGAGTAGAAGGTGCGACAGGATTTCCCAAACTCCCAGTATCTTGCTTCACAAGCCAGCAAAGTCTGGGGCTGCTTTAGATACTATATCACTTTAACCTTGCTTAACTTTAAGCAGAGAACATTTCCATTGCTTAAAGTTAAGCCTGTTCTTAAATGCAGTGCTTCAGCATGACAGTATCCATGGTTCCCATTAGAAAATGAAGAGGCCTCCACATAGGTGGACGGCAACCCTATTCCTGGTTTAGATCTCTGCCAAAAAGCCCCTGGTGTGCATTTTGAGTGGGAAGGGGAGGTGTCTTGAAAAAACAAGGAAGAATGGTTATCCAGTATTGTAGAAAGTCATGCTTTCTTTGAAATGTAACATTTTAATTCTCACTGTTGCTATTTAGATATGCTGGTAGCCCCGTCACAAGAACTTGCCAGCATAGGTATCTTATGTGACACAGAGGTATGGCACACCTAGTTGTTACCATAATGCATTTTATTCTTAACCATTTTCCCCTCTGAACAATGATCTGACCTTTCACTGTATTTCTTCTCTCATCTAAGTTTAATGAAGACTTTGTAAAGCTGTTTGAGGAATCTCTGTGGACACTCCCCTGCATTGGGCTACCAGCTCTTCTAGCATATAAGCCAGAATCATCAAGAGAAAACATGCAGATAGAGGTGACTTTCCTTTCTGTTACATGGTTTACATTAATTCCTGTGAGCTGCTGGAGTGGAGGGAAGGGAGACAGCTAAAAAAGCTTCCATAAAAGCTGTGGAAGATGCTGCTTTCCTAATGTGCCACAGGGGATTCAGTAGCAGTGAGAGGTTTTGTTTGTCAGGCTATTAAAATGTGTAATCTGTACACAAAAATATGTCTCACACTATACAAGTCATCCATAGTATCCCATGCTGGTGGCATGTTTCTAGGACAATGTCTGATTATGTCACTAAAAAGGAGGTAATACAATTTTATTTTCATAGAATGATAGGAAAGAAGACCTAAAAGGGACCTCAGGAGGTCATTTAGTTCAGCCCCCTGCTTGAGGCACTCTGTGCTCCTCTCACGGCTCTCCAGAGACCAGGCTCATGTCCTATGCCTGCTATCTAGAACACCTGCAACTTTCCTAGCATCCACTCTAGCTTTACAGAGCTGCCAGCCTCTACAAACTACATTTATTCATTACATCCCCCCCCAGTGTACCCTTTCATGGCATCCAGCCACCCCTTAACCACTCCCAAGCCTCAAGGAGGTTTAACAGACTCGCAAGAATAGAACCCTGCAAACTCTTACCCCACCATTAGCTGGTACTCCCTCCAGCTCTCCCAGGTTCCTGGACTTCCCTCCACTTCATTCTCTAGCTGCCTGGATTCCTAGGCATCCTTGTCCCTGCTAAGGTCAGGGCCAAACCACCTATTCTGGCTCAGAAGCTGGGCTTATATTTCCCTAAAACCTATCCCTTACAGTGATATGATTTCCCCAACAACACACAGGGGTTGCTCCTTAGTTTTCTAATCAGCATGCTTCCACTGCATTGCCTATCTGCTCTTTCTTTATTACTGTAGTACAGTTACCTGGAGGGTGGGGAGGGGGATCTCAGTAACACTTTTCCCTGTAACAGAAACCCTGCGGCACTGCTTCGGCCCCTGTTCCACCAGCTTGGCAGAAGCTTCTTTTTTGTGGAGAAGCTTGAGAGAATCCAAAGGAGAGCCACCCGCATGATCCAAGGCCTGGAGGGAAGGCCGTACGAGGAAAGGCTGAGAGACTTGGGACTCTTCAGTCTGGAGAAGAGAAGGCTCGGGGGTGACCTGGTAGCAGCCTACAATTATATAAGAGGGGTACATCAGGACCTGGGAGAACAGCTGTTCACCAGAGCTCCCCAAGGGATAACAAGGTCTAACAGCCATAAACTCCAGGAAGGCCAATTTAGACTAGACATAAAAAAGTTCTTTACACTACGCGTGTCCAAGGTCTGGAACAAATTCCCCCCATAGGTGGTCCAAGCATATACTCCGGACTCTTTCAAAAAACGGGTGAATATATTTCTTGCTGGGTCACTTGATCCCAGCTGACTTGCCACCTATGGCGGGGAGGCTGGACCCGATGATCTCATGAGGTCCCTTCCAGCCCCTAATGTCTATGAAATCTGTGGACTGTTTTTTCTCTCCCCTAACCAAAATAATAAGGCTGGCAAAAGCTATGAGTTAGGTGCAGTTTATCAGCCAAAGCTTTTTAGCCATTATTCCTCATTCTTTGTGGACCTGGTTTTATGTTGGCAAAAGCATAATCTTGCTGATACTAGCTTCCTCTCTAGTCAAGGGACTGGCCAGCATAGCTCTATCAGCAAACCTGAGGCCCAAAGCAAACCTAAGAAGTTGAACAAGAACCAAAATACTTACAAATTGTAGGCAAGGGAAGGAGTAAGCATTGTGGATTTTGTGAGGGAGCTGCAGCCTTGAGGCTACCCCCATGTTTTCTTTCACACTCACTTCTATTATTGAACAGACCAAGCTGATCAAGCAGGACATTAAATAGATACAATAAGTAATCTAAGCCCTTACACCCCTACTCCTAAGTAATAGCTTTTTTTCCCCCAGATAGCCCCATCAAAACTGTGCTTTTTAGAATGAATATTGATGGCAAATAGCTTAACAAATGCATAAGCTTGCTAAGTGTACAATTTGTAATTAAAATACATTTAATTCTATATGCATTTTGAAGGGAGATAGATACAGAAGCAGATAGATAAGCTTTCAGAATATCCCACCTCTCCGTAAGAGATATTAGCACAGCAGTTCTGATATAGGATTGTTCAGGGAGTCCAAGCAGTGCTATAGTATGCAACCACTTTGGTCAATAATCATATTAGCTTTTGCCAGTTAGAAAAGAAAATATTCTCAGGCATGAATAACAAGATCCCAGATGTTGTATTTGTTGTAGCAAACTTTTCTTTGTACTGCAACACCCCTATCTACTCGTTGGCAATATTCTCTATGCTGAGCATGGGCAAGTATTGCAAGACATGATAACGTCCACTTTTGTGCAACATGGTGAGAATTTAGTGATGCATAGCAGAGGTGTATTGAAAATACATTTAAGACCTTTTGCTTTAACTATATTTACATACTGTAAACAGAGTTTTGAGCAGTGTCTCCTGTTTCTAAGATAACAAGAGGATGACAAATTGTTGATTGCATCAACATACAAATATTAATTTTCCTCCCCCCACCCTGCACACTGTAGATAGAAGAAGAATGTGTTCCAGTATGCGAGTACTGTGGCAGCCCACTGAAGGTATTCCCTTCCTATGAATATACTGACCCCACCTCAAAAGATTACCAAATGGTAAGCTATTAGAAGGTGTTAGCAGAGCTTCACTATGGAGCTGGAACTTCACTCTGGTGTAACATTACTGCTTTGCTTCCCAGAACTTTTGTTGTGAGAACAGCCGAGACCTCTACAAGTACATTGTTAATGAAAGCCAGCTTTATGAAAAGTCTAAGAATGAGTCAATCTCCATTGACCCTCATGAAGCACATGGTAGTGAAACTGAAAGGCAGCGAGCACGGGAGAAAGCATATTTAAGGTACCATTTGCTGGCTAATATAATGAACTTTTGATTCAAGTCTTTTCAGGAATAACTTTCCAGCGTGGGAAAGAAATAGAAGGAAAATATGAGTACAGCACACAGACATGGAAGAAGAGAAGACCTACAGTGGGCACGAGTTGTGCGCTGATATCTCATCAAAAGAAAAGCCCAGAGAGGGCCTGGTCTCTGCACTGTTTCTTGCAAATACTGGTTCTCTTTCTGGCTTCAGTCATTTCTGAAGAAGCTGTGTTGTGAGTCTGCCTCCACCCTGAGTGACTGGAAGCAGTGTCTGGCGCTTGTACACATTAGGGAGGTTTAGTCCTTAGGGTTACATTGTACCCCCTAAATTGAAATAGTGGGTTTTTATTTGAAATAGTAGGTTTTTAATTGAAACCCACTGCTTCAATTTAGGGATTTCCTTCACTGTTACGGCAAGGGGCCTTGCTGAAGGCAAAAGCAATAAAGGGGCCTGATCTTTTTTTCTGCAGAGCCGGCCTGCCATTCCTACCACCAGGGGGCAAGCTGACTAATAACTGTAACACATCAGGATGTAGTTTAGTTTGCAACAATGCAAAATTATTTAAAGTTCCCCTCCCCAGAATGACGATCGGGCTGGGGAAACAATCATCCTGCTGGGGAGGGAAACACAGCTCATCTGGGCTGAGTTCCTTTCCCCAGCCGGATGGTAGCACTCAGCTCAGCCCCAGTTCCCTTCCCTGATCGATCCCACTGCTGGGGAGGAGAACTAAGTGATGTGGCTCAGTTCCCTACCCCAGCTCCCCGGTCCCAGGCGGCGTCCCTCCTTCATCTGGCAGGCAGATCGGGAACCTGCAACTCCGGGAGGACTGGCTCAGCCCCTGCAGCCCTCCTGGGGTTGGGCCCCTGATCTGCCTGCTGGATGAGAGAGGCTGTTTCAAGCTTCCCCATTATAGGGTATGGGCAAAATGTCGAAACAGCCTCCCTGTTTCGACGAAACAAAACGGAACAGCTGTTTCGAATCAAAACGAAATTCAAAACAAAAATGCTGTTCTATTGAAACCTTGAAATGCAAATCAAAATGGAATGGTGCCGTTTCACACAGCCCTAATGTACAGCATGACACCATTAAGCCACACAAAGTAACATTTTTGTCATGTGTACATGGTAATGGCATCACATATACAAGCACCCCTATGTTTTATCTCCATCACTTCAACCATCAATGTTAGCTAGGTGCTGATTTGGGGTCTTTCCTTGTTTGGGTGTCCAAACTGAAGGACCTGGAGTCCAGTTTTCAGAGGTGCCGAGCATTCCCAAGCCTCGGACGTGTTGGAATTGCGAATGTTCAGCAGTCCAAAAGCTTAGGTCCTTAGTATTGGGGGGAGGACGGGGAGGAAAGCACTCTAAAAATCAACCACCCCTGCTCTGCAGGACCCACAGCACTGCTTTTTATATAGGTTGGCTTGGAGGAGGGGGATTCTATTTTTAAATGTATATTACATTATTTTAGCTGCAAATTATGCTCTTACCAGCGGAAATTCATCACAGAGTCAACAAATTATTCTAATATATGAGACAACAGGCTGCTTATGTAAAAAAAACCCAGCAAATAAATTATCTGTTCTTTCTAGGTTCGCTCAGTACCTAAAAGAGCAATAGCATCAAATGAGTCAGTAACTATATAAAAATCTCTCCTTCCTTAAAAAGAAAATAAGGAAAATAAGATGGAGATGCCAGAGAGGCAGAAATTGCCTAATGCCAATAATTTAGGTATACAGGCCTAACTCTTAGGGCCTTGGTTGAGACTTCTGCCTATCTACGTTAAAAGGCTAAACAAATTTTAGTCTTCTATGTGATAGATCAATTATAAAAATAATATTAGCTAGTTAAGCTGGTATCCCCATTTTCTTATTGCCTGGTCACTCATTGTCCTTCTCAGACTGCCAGGGAATGTCCAGTTTCTATACTCAAAAGGAAGACAAAAAAGTATGCAGATTTAACTTACCCCCAGCACTGTAGCATTCTCTTTTAGTGTTACTGTCCCCCAGCACTCAGAAAAGGAGCCAAACAGTTTGGTGGTTTAAGTACCATTATACTCTATAAAATTTAAAGTTGTGCCATCTGTTAAGGCATTCCATCAAATTCATGTGATGTTATCTAAGAATATTCCTGTATTAGGCTTTTTGTTTGTTCCTAACCCACTATTGCCATGGCTTTCCCATGCACTGGCTATTAGGAAAGTCTGTTCTGTCTGGACAGATGTTATGCTGGCCAGGACTATTTATAACACACCCAGAGTTATGCGAGAAAAAAGTTTGGTGTTTTATTTTACAACAAATCTGAATAACCCACGTACACACTAGTCCTCTCACCCTGGAATCCAGCATGTCCACTGCCCTAGCTATTTCAAACAACATTGCACTTCCAAAGGGGCTTCCAGATTGCCAAAAGAACTCATGGTAAGGTGGAAGCCTCCACAAAGAAATAAACTCCAGTGCTTCATCTTTTTAAGTCAGAACTCATGAGACTTCATAGCCAGGCAGCAAAAACAAAGCACAGACCTTCTGCCTCAGTTGTTTGAGGAATCCCCACCTTGTTTTCTAGCTGTTTGTTACCACGTTTATCACTACTGTGAACATCCTTATAGGCAGAAGGGGAAATTACCATATCTCAGACCCACTTTCCTGTATGCTTTGTCCATCTATTTCATTTACTGAACCTTTCAGGAAGTTGCATTTATTTTGCACAAGATCCAGATTTTGCATCTGTTGTAGTTTTTGTCTTGTCTGTAGACTTGATCAAATAATACTAATAAAACACAGACCCATTTAATTTTGCATTATTGGCAGCCATACATGGGCCTAATTCTCTTTTGCTTAGATAGGAGGCTGGACAGGATAGCACCTTAAAAATTAACTTGTTCAGAGATGCATAAGTTTTCATGGGCAACAGCTCATATCATCAGCATCTGATAAAGTAGGCTGTCACCTTATGCCTAAGCGAGTTAGTCTCTAAAGTACTATCCTACCCTACCTTCTGCCTGACTTCAGACGAACACAGCTAACCAGTTCTGTTTTTGCTTAGATCTTATGCTGGCATTATTCCATTTTCTCCAAAAGGAGTTGCTTGCAATTTTGAGAGAGGAGAATCAGGCCACATCTCTTACAAGGACATCAGAGATTTACATTCAATTTTCTAATCAAGATTTTTTTAAATTTGTGTCTTGTCTGTTTCCTCTTAATAGGCAACAGGAGAGACAAATGGTAAAACAGTTGGCCTATGTGACAGCAGAGCAGACCAGTTTCATTGAATGTAAGTAGGATTATTTAACTTAGAATGAATCCAAATGGCTATTTTGACACTGTCACAACTTTGCTTCTAAATGTGTGTGCAGATTTCAATGTAACTAATTAGTCAGAGCCACTGTGGCACTCCTGGAAAAATGTGACATGTTGTGTTATGTTGTGTGGCACCAACCTTAAATATTAAATAGTATGGTGTTTGGGTTACACAGAGAGCCTTCCCTTGCTTTGACATCAGACATTTATGCCTGAATTCTTCAATATACAATTACACACACACACACACACGTTAAAAGAACATCATTCACTTTATAAAATTCATTTTTCCATGAAAGTTAGGAAATGCCAAAATTAACTTGCCTGTCTCTTGCTCATCCAGGCTGAAGGTGAATAACCAGTTCAATTCTAGCCCTCTACAAGACTAATCAATTATAAAGGATTAATTCAACATACTTATATCTCCATTACAATATGGTTTGGTTATGCAAGTTCCTGCTTCACCTACTGTTAAATGTCCAGTTTCATATCCTTGAAGGAAGCCAAAAAGTTTATGCACGTACCTGCATCTGCTGACCTTAATTTAGTCTTCCTTATGTACTAGATGAGAGTCTAGTCACATTATCACATACTATTTTAACACAGGAACTCTGGCTCATTTAGGCATTGCATGCACAGTGCTCAGTTAATGAACAGCTCTTCAATAGTTTATTCTCTCCTCATTGTTCCAGGTCTGGCCTCAGGCCTTATTTCCTGCATGCTCTCCAGGCACTGTTTTGAAGACAAAATTAATAATTTTCCTCAAGTTTTTTTTTCTTATGATGTCCACTATTTGTGTACCTTACACATAGGAATTAATTTCCCTGTGGGACAAGGGGTGGTATTATTGCTGTTTTCCTGATGGGGAATCCAGACACAGATAATTAGATCAACAGTATCCACTAATTTTGTGTACCCACTATGAGACCTAGGACCTGATTTTTTTCAGGATGCTCATGTTTCAGTTCCATGCTCCAAACTATGGACCTTACAAAGCAAATAATCACCAGAAGTAAAGGCAGTCCTTGGACTTAAGACATGATTGGTTCCTGAAAACTGTGTCTTAAGTCGAAATGTTGTAACTCGGAACCAATTTTCTCATAAGAAACAATGTTATAAATGGGGGATTTGTCCCTGAACCAAGGCCCGCTACCCCTATTTTCACCAAAAATACCCCAGAATTTTGTACTCGATCGATTATAGGTGAATAATATAGCTGTATTAATGTATTTATATTGTAAATAGCAATCATATTGATTTGAAAGAACTTCTTTGAGGTGACTTTGCTGGACTTTTTGAAGGGTTCTTGGCTGGAGTCTTCACAGGAGTCTTGGCTGTAGATTTTTCTGGAGTCTTGTCTGCTTTCTTGAAGAAAGTGTCCAAGGAAGTTTGGACAGATGTTCTCCGGGAAGATGGGTGACACAGCAAACTTGTTCACTGGCGTGGCGTCACATTGCATCAAGCGTTGTAAAGTCAAAACTGATGTCAGAAAGTTGAAACAGGGTGTCAGTTTATAAATGTTGTAAGTGCGAAACATTGTAACTCAAAACACTGTAAGTGGAGGACTGCCTGTATTTAAGAAAAGCTAAACTATGTATTTTCCTGGTCTTGCTGTCTGAAATGGCTACACCATTTTGGCTACATTTTTCAAAAAACAAAAACATCAGCTTGTATCTGACACCTGGCAATACTGAACAGTTTTCCACAATTATAATCAACTGTAAAGAGAGTCTTATAATGGGAACTGTTGTAAAGCCTCATTATAGACAACATTACCAGCCCCACCTCTAATGTATAACTCCTATGCTTACTTCTCAGATTCAAAACAACTTAACACCATTTCCTACCAGCTTTCCCGAGAGCCACCCTGGTCAGGAACTTATACTCTGCCATCTGATGAGACAGTTGAAAAAGAAGAGGGAGAGGATATTAACTACAGTATTACATGCTGTGACTTTACCATAGTGGGTGGAAAGGTAAAGAGCTCCTGAAGTTTCACTGCAAGAGATCCCCTTCGATGGTCTGACATTTGCACAGTGCAGTCCCTTCTTTGTGGAGGACAAGTAGCTGTTCAGCTGAGACCTTGAGGAAGTGCTTTGGTTGGACTTACATGTTGCACAGTGCTTTTTGCTGGTCCTCTGCATAGGGATGAATTTCACCCCCTGCATGAATCAGGCCAAGGATTCACAACGCTATGATGTATGGAGGTTAGCTACCTTTCCCCAGTTGACTGCTACCCCATCAGCTTGTGTATTCTGATCCCCCTTTAGCACAAGGACATTGGCCAGTCAAGGAACCTTCTCCATTTGCTTCTCTGCCAGAAACCACTGAAAGTTTAGAGACTCAAGCATGTCCTGGCAGGCAGAATCTAGCTAGTTTCCTTTTCTTCTGGCCTCTTTCTGTTTGTTCTTTATATCAGCTTTTGCCTGAAGCAGGAACACAGCACAAACTTTTGTTGAGGACTGAAATTAGCAGTGATAAGTAACTGGTTAACACAGTAGTGGATAAAACACTGACAGTAGGCTCAGGAGCTCTATGTTGCAAACCTCTCCATGCCTGTCTACTTTAGCAGTATGCTCCATAATTCCATGGGAATAATAGAAGCCTAGACTGGAGCATCTTTGGGGCACAGACCAAAACAAGTAATACATGGTGGGGGAGAGGAAACAAAGCTACAGTACAGTGTTTTAACTACCAAATGAAGAACTTAAATGTCCAGGCCCAGGCTTTGCTGCATCAATAGAAAGGTGTTTGGGCGGGGGGGAGGGGGAGGGGTAATCAGGGCAACAGCGCAGGGCACCCACCTGGAGGGAGTGGGGGCAAAAATAGAAGCCATAGGTGCCAACCAGCCACAGTGTTGTCATCACCAGCTACCAGTGCTACCCCAGGTGCAGAGATGCTGTTATACCTCTGCACTTCAATGAAGAACCCAGGTATGCAAAAGATAAAAGACAGATATTGTACAAAGGTTGAGAGATTGTTCAATTAACAATGATGCTTGTGACAGTTTCAGCTTTTAAAAAAAAAAAAATTCCTTTTAATTGCCCACAGTTAGCGAAGAACCAGTTCCTGGAAAAGTATTACAGGCACGGAGGAAAATTTCTTACCTTATTTCCAGATGGGACATCCCAATTATTGTATCCTTCACAAGACTAATTTACTTTGGTCACCTTTTAAAAGTATGTTTTTAACAATGAGTTGGAATGGTAAATCTAAGATTAACCTTTTGCAACAAAGAGCAAGTAAGAGCTATGACAGCCAATAAACAAGCCACAATCAAGAATTGTTTAAAACCAGCAGAATTATAATCACCTCTCCATAGTCTTCAGAGTATATGGGTAGAATGCATTAAGTTCCTTCATGTGACTTTCCTTGCACTCTTATCTTTCTACCTCAGTTACACGTGAGAAGGGATATTAACATTCTGTCAAAGTTAACAGAGGTCTTCCTGTGCTGGCATTCCCCACCCAGACCCATCTATCCTCAGGGCAACGTTTAGTAGTAGTGGTAGTAATAAATAGAACTACTACTAATGCCAAATTACATGGTGCCATAACTGTGCATGAGGCATGTTAATTTAATCCCATTATGGTATTCCTGTTGAGCAGATATTTTGTTTTTCAGATGGTACCAAGTATGAGGAGCAAAGGTTGTGGATCTGTTTGGTTTTGGGGTGTTCTAAGATTTCCCTGAAAAGGAACGACCCCACCACAGTTCTCCCTCCAGGGTTTTCTCTGCTACCATTCTGATCACATGAGTTGCTCCCTCTGCTTTGCATTCACTATAAACACCAGGTATATTTTTAATGGAAAACCATATATATTTAAATGATAAACACAGTAGAATCTTCCACCCTGCCTAGTAGGCTGCAGATAGCTTGTATGCAGGGCTTGACACACACTATAGTAAAAAGAAAAAGATTCCCCCAATTAAAATACCAGTGACTGGCATGAAAACAGTAATCAAGGAAATGTCACTTGGAGTGCTGTGAAATCAACATTCTGAAATATTTAATACTATGTAATACCACTACAGACTACTCGCCCACCACAGACTGAGTTCCTTATCCAAGTGTAGCTATCCATCTGGAAATCTGGCGGTGATCGTTGTGAACAAGAAAGGAGGTTTGATTTGCATAGTACAAGAAGACAAGCCAACTAATGCAGCAATCCAAGCAGTGTTTGAGTCCAGTGGTAAAAGCACTTGCTATCATCCCAATGGGACTATATGGTATGTTCAGGTGCACTCAGTCATTTCTTCTTGCCGATTGGCACCTGCCACGATTTTGGTACTGCGTGGATCGGGAAGACATGTTTTAACAGTACTGATAGATAGATGGATGGATGGATGGATGGATAGATAGATAGATAAAAGGCCAACATCTAGCTCAGGCATTTCTCACCACAGTTTTATTTACGTTCTTAGACCACAATCTTTCAAAGACTTGTGTGTTAATCTTGTGCACGCACACCCCATTAATAGTAATGGAGTTGAATAAGCACTATCCTGCTTGAAGTTCAGTGCAGATGAAGACTCTCACAGGCACAGAGCCCATCGTTGCATGATCTGCACAGCTTGCTAAATCAGGGGTGAAACTAGAAGTACCCCTGCAGCAACAGGAAAGTAAGCAGATGAACAGACCACCAACATTTACACTCTTGTTCAGCCCAGGCCCTCCCTTGTCCACTGGCTTCTCTTGTCTGAGGCATGGGAGGCCATGGAGAGAGACAATTTAAGGGAGAAACTAATATCAAATTCAACTCCTTCCTCTCTGCCCCAAGAATCAAAACATTTGCCTAAAATAGTGGCACTGTCAGATCTGCAAAGACCTTTAAGCTGTGATGAAGTAAAGGGAAGAAAACACTTGATGCAGCTGAAGTCTCCCAGTTTTCTACTTTTAGGTATTTAGGGCTTAACCCTGCAAGATGCCGACTTGCTCTGAACAGCTTTTAATTTCCATGGGAGTTGAGCACTTGGCAGTACCCTACCGAGATGAACCCATAAAGCAGCTTTTCATCTTCCTCCACAAGAGTAGGACTCCCATTGACTTCAGTAGCGTAGATACAGACCCTTCATTATTTATTCTCCAAACTCCTGCTCATGTGAACAGACCCTTTGCTTCCAGAATCACTCAAATCCAAGGTATGCAGGGTAGGGCCAAGCTGTAATAGCAACAGCAATGCATTGTGTGTTACTTACCAGTCTTGTTTTATTGATATTTTTCCCTTCTTGCTTAGGATAAACATTAACATTGAGGAAGGACATTACTTAGATCAAGCTGGCAACAGAGTGAGGGTGTGGACCTGGCCAAGCCATTTGAAACCTTCTGGATCTCGTATTCCATTTAAACCCATTTTTATATCCCTGAACCAGTATCTTGGTGTCAGGATATATGGACAAGACAAGATTATGATTTCTTTTCTAGCCATGGGGCAACAAGCAAAATTCATCGTGGGAACAAAAGTGCAGGTATTTATTCACACACATATGCATCCCTCCTACCTTGAAGTACAGCAGCTAGAAGGAACTGGATAGTCTCTCCAACACGTTTTAAGGAAGGAGAGAGGTGAATAAAGGGATTTTACCTGAAAAGGGCAACACAACTCAAATCTTTAGAAGTTCTTAGCAATTAAACTGTATTTGTGAACTTTGAAATCTGACAGAATTCTTGAATTCCATATGCTTCATTCATTTCAAATCCCCAATTCATCTGGCTTGAACAGCAATCATTCATCATACTGCAATTAAAGGATTGTTAACTGATAATTCCAAATAAAGACTCTAATCTCAGCAAGAGCTATGGGAAATGTTCCCAGTTGGAAATCATTTTCATTCTCTTGTGCAAAAACATCTCTTCTGCTGATCTATTTCTCAAATGGGCCTCAAGTGCCTCCTCTACCCCACTGCCTTCCCACAAAACACGAGCACACAGTTGGGTCTATGGCAGCCCTAAACACTACCCCTGTAGATAGCTGGTGCTTCTTAGAGGACTCATCTGCAGTGGGAATGGAATGGGGGAGAAGAGAGCACACACCTGTCACTGTATGGCTCGCCCCAGAATGCCTACACCTCTGTTGGAGTCAGGCAAGGGGTGGGCAGAGGGATGTCTGTGACTGAAATAAAATATTAAACAGTTTTAGGCAGTGCACATTGCTGGCAGGTAGTATAAAATACATTGTAGGTGCACGAAAGGTTGCCTGCAGCGAGCAAGAGCTCAGCATGTATGACATGCTTTGAGCCTTTCCCTCTACAAGTTTGGGAGAACACCATTACTGGGTGGAAACTTGCCGACTGGCTTGAAGGTTTTGTTTTCAGGTGCCTCTCTGCTGAAGTGTGATTTTTCTAGGATCAGCTAGGAACTATTGATTAGTCTATTAAAGAGAAGCATGTAGTTGGGAATTGTGTTAACTCCTTGCCTGTCCTCCTCCTTTCCCTCTAAGGTGAGGCAGAGTAGTCAACTTCCATCACCAAAATTTCCCTGTGAAGAACTACTGCTGTTTGCCTGCAAAATAAAGATTCAGCATCTGTTTGACAGACTTCAGAGATGTTTAAACTTCCCTTCTAATGAGCAATGGGACAAAATCAAGCCGCCTTCATACCTTGCAACCCAGGCTTTAAAATTAATGTACCTGTGTAAGAATTCTGGCATAAGTGAGGACCTAGACAGTTCAGTACGAGCTATAATAAACGCACCTGTCTGACCTGCAGAATGTATGCTGCTCAGTGACCATTCATTTCACTGTTCTGAAGAATACTGTAGATCTATGAAAATTAGCCTAAAGAACTTCTATACAGTAGGCTCAACTTTTAAGGCCAACTCTTTTACCTTCTGTTTAACTACCTAGGCAATTGTCCCCCATGCACCAGGTACAGTTCTTTCTATCATTAGTATTCCATTAATTTAAGTGAGATAGTTTGTGGTAGTAATCATCACATCACATCACATCCTATATTAAATATAAAGGATCCAGTTCTTCCTTAAAAATTGGGTTTAGACAGTGTTTTATGTAAATTGCATTAAAGACTTAGAGATAATGACTGGAGCTCATTTTTAAATGCTTTTTTTTTTTTTTAATTTTTGTAAAAATCCTTTATAATTTTCTTGCTCAGAAATTTAACATTCCAGACAGTACAACATGCATTTCAGTAGGAATTAAATAACTACTTGAATAATTTGTATAGGCAGCCCAGTTTATAGTTAGGATCTTGTTTTGTCAACACAAATACAGATGGAAGGTAACAAACTTTCCCAGCAGGGTTCATTGTACAGAGCGAGTAAGTGCTGTAGTGAGTAATAATTAGAGTCACACTGAAATAAAGAGCTGGGAGAGAGATACCTGCCTTTTTTTCTTTCATCTGCACATATAACAACATAGTCCCCAACATGATAATAGCTGAGACTTCACAAGAATTTATAGATTTGTCTTTGCTCCCATGGGCAGATCCAGGATTTCCCAAACAGGTGCGGGAGCAGCAGCCTATATTGCAGGGGTGGGTGTACCCCCTGCTCCCAGCCTCTTCTACTTCTGCTCCCAGCCCATGTGGGGGCTCTCCAGCACATCATGGGAGCATCTGGGGACTTTTTAAAACCCCTAAAGCAAATGGAATTCCCTTCCTGCTCAGAGGCAGCCCCCTCCTCTCCTCTCCTCTCCTCTTCACCTCTCCCTGCCTGCCACTGCTGCTTTCTCTACTGTTGTGGGCTGAGGAAGCTTCAGGCCAGCTGAGCTGAGTAAAGGCTTGGCCCAGCTGGAGAGAGGACAGCGACAACAGAGCAAAGTAGTTCCACCCCCACCCTCCCCACAATTGCAGCTGGCACAGGCATCCCTGCTGCCATTTATCTGCCCTCCCCAGCTGAGCCCAGCCC
>NW_005842995.1:379039-381755 GCF_000455745.1 Alligator sinensis | reverse complement strand
CAGGAATGGCTTGGGATAGCAGAGAAAAGCAGGTGGTGAAAGGACATCTGAGCAGGCAGGGAAAATGAGGAAGGATTTCCACCTGCTTTAGGAGCTTTAAGAAGTTCCCCATGGTGCAGTCCAATCCAAAGAGGGGGTTCACCCACATCACTGTGCCCTCCCCCCCAATCACCATCATTGAGAAGGGAATCATTAATATCCCCGTTTTGTAGCTGAAAGACATAGGCACAGACAGACTCATTTTCTCACATTCTCTCTCTCTCTGTTTTTTGGAGCCAGAAACTGTGTTTAAGTTTCCTATCTCCCACTCCAGTCCCTTAACCAAGTTCTCTATACACTAGACTGGTATAACCTAGGCAGCAATAGCTGTTCCTCCAATGACCATCTAACTCCTGCCTAAGAGGGGTTATGGCTAGGGATGGGTCAGTTTCTGTACCTATCTTATACTCTTTCCTGCTACTAAGACTGCCATGGTTGCTAAGTAATGATAGCTGTGGTGGTTTTAATGGTCTGGATACCCATGCAATGGGAACAAAAAGAATCAGACAAGTCATGGAAGCTAGCAACCAGCCATTTGATAAAAAGGTAGCAAAAAAGTGTTCCAACAGCTATTTGGGTTGGTCTAATAAAAGATATCAAATTCACCCAAGGAAGCTTTGTCTGCCTTCCAACAACCACTACACTTGAAAAGTTCAGAAAAAGAAACATACTTAGAGCACAGCAGAGCATTTAGCTAATGCACAGTATATATTGATAAACACAGAGCCCAGCTCTGATCTCACTTTCACTTAGCGGCAGAGAGCTGATTCAGTCACTTGTTGGATGTGTCTGACACAGAAAGATAAGAGAGGACTTTATCCAACAAAGCAAAGATAAATTATAACCCTTGACAGGTGTCTAAAGTAAGTGCAAGCCTGTGCAGGAAATGATCCCGTGTGTAACTGCTGCTGAACACATAACATCACAGGAGTTGCTCTGGTGCAAATGGGAACATACGGTGGCTCAGTGCAATTCAAGGTTTAACCCACCACGCATGGAAAACATTTTATTTCTAGCAGACTGATTTTAAAAACAAGCCCGTTTTGTCAAAATTGAGTAACACCGCCCCCTGCCTGCTGCCCAGCTCCCCCCTTCTCCAAACACACACATTTCCAAGCAACTCAGTCATATTTTATGTATGGAAAGGCAAAACCCAAAAACCTTAACCTGGAGTGGTTTTCAATTTTTTTTTTCTTTGTCACTCAGTGTACTCAAAAATTATCCATCCCATGTTCCCTTTCATTGCTGGACTGTGGGCTGCTCACCTGCTTTGAATCAAGATACTGAGAAGACTGTTTTGCAGTTACCAGAACAGCTGGGGAAAGTGACATCAGAAGCTTGATCTCCCGATGAACCAGACCCCTTGCCCTCTTGATTGTTTAAGCCGCCAGAGGCTTGGATATTAAAGTGGATGACAGCCAATGGATTTACTTGCCCTTTCTTCTTGCATTTCATCAGTTTGGCCAAATGGCTTCTTATATCTTTACTATACAGTGCATAGATGATGGGGTTGATAAGGGAATTGAGTTCTCCCAGCAGAAATAAGATATCCTTCAGGGGCTCAGCCAAGTTGCAGGACTCACAGATAGCTTGCACAATGCCTACCATGTAGTAAGGTCCCCAGGAGAGCGTGAAGCAGATGATCACTATAAGAGCTGTCCTCAGTGCCTTGAAGTGGCGGAGGTGGGCTCTGAAGGGCTCTGCTTGCAAGCAGCTGCGCAAGATCCGTTTGTGCTGTGAGTAGGCAATCCTCCCCACTGAGACATGCAGGCAGATCAGGATCAGCAGGACAGGGATGAAGATGCCGAAGCAAATCACATACAGGTATTCACTCTTGGCTGCATACAGGAGCCCACAGTAGCCCGTGTAGTTGCTTTTCTGCAGAGAGGGGAAAATCAAAGGCATATGGCCAAACAAGAAAGAGATGGCCCACAGAACAGTGAGCGAGAGGACTATGGGTTTTTTGTTCAAAAGGGCCGGGTAATGAAGGGGCAGCTTTACTGCCAAGTATCTATCAAGGGAAATCAAGAGCAAAGTGAGGATGGAGCCAATACAAGGTGTCAGGCTCATGCAGATCCGCAAGAGACAGATAGACAAGTTCCTGTCAAAGTTTCCATCCAGCATATCGTCCAGTGCCTCTGCTATGCACATTACACCCACCAGCAAGTCTGCAAAAGCCAGGTTGAGGATGAAGATGTAGTTTGTACCCTGCTTCTTCTTCATCAGTTTGTAGACAACCACAATTACCAGTAGATTGGCAGTGGGAATGAAACAGCTCAGGAGAGAATGCAAGACTCCATACAGAAGATCTGGCATCTTCCTTGGGAAACAAGGATGAAGCTACATTACTTTCCAGAGGCACTTTGGCAACTGGCCCCCACAGCCTATTATGACTCCACCAGAAAAAGCCAAGATGTGAGGAGAAATGCAGGCTGAGCCTGGAATCTGAAGTTTCAGAAGTAAAAAAATAAATTTGGGAGCCTTTACCTGCTCGGCTTAACTCTCTCAGAGGTCATGTCCTTCAATCCGCCATTGCTCTTCTGTAAATTTCTAAGGGTCTCTTACTTTTTCTCCTTTCATTCAGATTTTGCCCTTTGCCTTTATTAACATGCTGAGAGGTGTAGAAGAAAGCAAAGTCCTTGTCTGCTGCCAGCCTAAAATGACTGGCAAAATCAAG
>NW_005842995.1:351440-379029 GCF_000455745.1 Alligator sinensis | reverse complement strand
GGCTGGGGATTTTTGCTTGTTCAGTCAGTTCCTGCATGTCTTTGACGCAGAAAGATAAAACAAGACTATCAAACAAAGCAAAAATAAATCATAACCCTGACAGGTGGATAGAACAAGTGCAAACTGAGTGAGTTTCCTAGCCCACAAAGGAAATGATCCCATATAAAATATCTACTGTAAAACAATCAGAGTGTGAATAATAAAGATGTCAGTATTTGTTTCAAAGAGGTAAATGGACTTCAGTTACTACAACGATTGTGTGTGTCAAGCACAAGAATGGGATTATGATTTCTATTAGAGTGTTTTTAATTTCAGGAGAAGGAAGATTTAAAGGAAGCTCTTAGAACTATGGAAACTAAGGAATATGTATGTAAGGTTTCTACAGAAAGACACCACCAAAACCTAGACTAAAGCACCACACACAACAACAACCCAGAAGCAGGAAGAACCTGGCCTGAAATTACACATTTTGTGCAGGTTGATCAGAATCAAAAAAGTTTCAGTTTAACAAACAAGTACACCTTTTTGTGTAACAGTCTGGGCTTTCATAACAGAAAGGAACATCTAGTGCTTGGGCAGAAAACCGGGCATTGGGATGCCAGGATTCTCTCCCTAGCTTTACTGTGCACTAAGGACACCAAAAGCTTAAATACAAAAGTCACCTACATCTGAATATCATGTGCCAACTGTAATTACCAGTTATTTGGAAGACATGGAAAGCTATGGGAAACAAGGCAAATACTTCTCCAATTTTTAGTTTTACTCTGGGCATGGGGAAATGGAAATAAGGGGGGGGTGGGAAACTGTGTATTTTGGACCTGGATCATAGTGGATTTGATACACCTTTGTGGAGTCATTTTGTTTCCTCCATGCCTGTGTCAGCTAAGAACAAAGTGGTGGTGCACAGGTTGCAGTTTCCAGCATCTGCTCCCAGCCAGCAGGGAACACTTGAGGGTGAGGCATGGGCAACAAGCAGGCTCTGGAAGGAGGAACCTGCATGCTGCTGACCCCAGCCCCCCCCAGCCACTCCCTGCACCTGGAACGTGCATGGGAGAGCCCCAAACCCATGTCAGCTGGGGACAGCAGCACAAGCGAGGTGCTTCTGCTCCACTGCGGCTCCCCCACTCCTGCAGTCTGCCCCTGAAAGTTTCAACACTGGCTTCAACAGCCCGTAAGTGCTGGGTATAAAATATTAACACTCAACCTCAGACGCTGCTGGTCAGAAATCTCATGGAGAGAAGGGGCATGTGGTTTTACCATACGACATTATCCACCTACACTTAGAGCCAATATTTTCATGGCAACATTTTTTAATGCCAAATAATAGCAGCATCACTATTTTCTGATGTTTGCCTTCCACCTGTGATACTTGTGCCCAGGTGAGTTCAATATATTGATACATTCCATTTAGAATTGTTACAGATTCATCTATCAATACCAGTCTCTCCAGAAAATGGTTTAAGATACTTTACATGAATGATTCTGTATAAAATGCTACATTGGATTGAACTGATAGGCCAAGTCAAGTCTAAAAATACACACAAGGCATCTAATTGCAGGCCTGTTTATCTGAACAGAATTGTAATTTTCTTTGGCAACTAAAAACATGCCAGCATTTTATGATGCAATATGAATTTAGACTCAGTGAAATAACTTTTCTAATTCAGACATTTTTAACTATGTGAATATTAAAACAAATGTTTATTAGAGCTCATATTTCTTTGCAATAATAAGACTTTGTTCCTAGAGACCTGTTTTCAGAAAGTGAACGACTCCATTAGCCACTTACTGAACAATGCAGTGATGTCAGAGGGGAGATTGTGTTAATTCAAACAGCTGACACATTAGTTTTCAGGTCTACAGTGAGGTCAGCTCAGCAAAACTCTTTCCTGGTCATAGGCCTGTTGCTGCAGATATGACTGAAACTGCCCAATGAATTATACTACAGAAAGCATCCTACCCACCCCTTTCTGCCTGGTCAGTACAAAAGAAGAATTCAGGGCCTCAACATCTCCCTACAAGATCATTCCAGATGAGAGGCCCTGGTTCTTCAAAATCACCCTGAGATCTTTTGGGTGGGCAATACAGCAGTGCACAGGCAATCCAGGAAGTTTTTGCAGAGTGCTGGGGACAACTTCCTGGTACAAGTGTTAGAGAGGCCAACCAGGGACTATGCTTTTCTTGATCTGCTGCTCACAAACAAGAAAAAATTGGTGGAGAATGTAGTAATGGATGGCAACTTGGGCATCAGCAACCATGAGCTAAGTGAGTTCAGGATCCTGAGGAAAGGAAGACAAGAGAGCAACAAAGCAAGGACCCTGGATTTCAGAAGAGAGGAAAAGCAATGGATGCGATGTACCTTGACTTTAGCAAGGGTTTTGTTATGGCCTCCCACAACATTTTCGCAAGCAAGCTCAGGGAGTGCAGGTTGAACAAATGGACTGTAAGGCAAATAGAAAACTGGCTGGATCCTCAGACTCAAAGTGTAGTAATCAATGGCTCAATGTCTAGTTGACAGCCAGCATCAAGTGGAGTGCCACAGGGGTTGGTGCTGTGGCCAGTTTTGTTCAATATCTTCATCAATGATCTGGAAAATGGGATAAAGTGCACCCTCAGCAAGTTTGCAGATGATGCCAAGGTGGGGGTAATAGTAGATGCACTGGAGGGTAGGGCTAAGATTCAGAGAGACTTAGACAAATTGGAGGACTGGACCAAAAGAAATCTCAGGAAGTTCAATAAGGACAAGTACTAAGTCCTGTCCTTAGGACAGAATAATCCCATGCACTAGTACAAACTGGGGTCCAACTGGCTAAGCAGAAGCTCTGCAGAAAAGGACCTGGGGGTTACAGTGGACAATTAGCCAAGTAAGAGCCAACAGCGTGCCCTTGTTGAGAAGAAGGTTAATGGCATACTGGACTGCATTTGTAGGAGCATTGCCAGGAGATCGAGCAAAGTGATTATTCCCCTCTATTTGGCACTAGCGGGGCCGCAGCTGGAGTACTGTCTCTAACTTTGGGCCCTCCGCTACAGAAAGGATGTGGACAAATTGGAGAGACCAGCAGAAAGCAACAACAATGGTTAAGGGGCTGGGGGACATGACTTCTGAGGAGAGGCTGAGGGCACTTGGCTTATTTAGTCTGAGGAAGAAAAGACTAGGGGGGAGGGGGGGGGTGCGAGGGTATTTAATACCAGCCTTCAGCTAACTGAAGGGTGGTTCCAAAGAGGATGGGGCTAGATTGTTTTCAGTGGTGGCAGATGACAGAACAAGGGTCTCAAGTTGCAAGGGAAATTTAGGTTAGATATTAGGAAAACTCTCTCACTAGGGTTAGGGACAGAAGTTACACATAAACCAGTTTAAGTGATCAGAAACTGGCTTAAACCTGTAATAGAACATAAGCTCAGTGCATATAAACCAGTTTCAAAATGGTAGAAACTGGTTTGAGATAAACCTGGTTTAATGTAGTATCAGACTTAACTGACTGAGCTCAAACTGGTTTATGCAATTTCTGTCCCAGACCCCTTCCTGGTTTAAGTTAAACCAGAGACCCCCAGGATCCCAGCATGCTCTCTTGGCTTGGCTGTGCTCTCTGCTCCAGCAGAGCAGGGATGGTCCTGCCCCTCTACTCCCTAGCCAGAGCAGGGACAGGCAGGGGCAGGGGCCTGGCTAGACCTTCTGGAGCCAGTGTAAGAAGTTTATTTCCCCCTCCCTACCCTGTCCCATCAGCACGGACCTGTTATGCATTTCTCTGCTCACTGCTCCGGCAGTGGGTGCATGGCCAGCCCTAACAGTAGCCTCAAGTGAACTGGCCAGGGTGGAGGTTTAATTTCCCCCTCCATCCCACTGGCACAGACCTACGCCAGGGTCTGCTTCATGCTTCCACCTCACTGCTCCAGTGGTGGGGGTTGGGGGCATGGTCAAATGCTGGCCGGCATGGCTCCTGAAGCAAAAGGAACAGAGAGTGTGTTTATTCACCCCTCTGCCTCTGGGGGACCACAGCAGGGTCTGCCATCCCTGACCATTGCTGCCAATCACTCTCTGTGTGGGGAGAGCAGTGGGAGAAGTCCCCTACCACCCCCTTCAACAGATGCCAGAGGGAGGGGGGGAATAACCTCTGCCCCCTCACCTAAGGGGGTCATGCCGGCCAGCCTCTGGCCGTGCCCCTGCCCCTGCTGGAGTGGCAAAGGGGCAGGGTCCTTGATGGGAGCTGCACCCCTGTCATGGTGTCCAGGCAGAGCAAGCCTCTTCTTGGGGGGAGGAGGAAAGGGACGAGGTGCAAGCAGGGGGGTCAGAGCTGCCCCAGACTGTGTGGGGTGAACGGCAGCACCAGGACTCAGAGGGGTGGCCATAGCTCCCCCACCCCCCAGGCCACCCCATCAGTGCAACCACTGCTCACCACTGCAGCAGCTTTGACCACCCTGCAGCTTGGTTCCCCCCTCCCCCTGGCCAGGAAGAGGCTCACGCTCCGGGAAACCATGACAGGGGCTGCAGCTCTCATCAGAGTCGCTCCCACCTCACCACTCCAGCAGCAGGGACAGGGGCAGCAAGGCCCCCTGGGGGGTGGGGCAGGGAGAGGGGTTATTCCCCACTCTACCCCTGGGGGACAGCAGCAGGGTCTGCCAGCCCTGACTGCCACCGCCACTCACTCCCTGCATAGGGTGAGCAATGGGATAAGCCTCTTCCTGCCCCCTCCACCAGACACCAAGGGAAGGAGGGAATAACCCCCCTCCCTGCTCCCCTCCTCAAGGGGGCCCTGCTGGCTGGCCTCTAGCCATACCCCCGCCCCCGCCCCTGCCACTGAAGCAGCAAGGGGGGAGCGACCATGACGGGGCTGCAGCCCCCTTCATGCTGTCCCAGAACATGAACCTTTTCCTGAAGGGGGGGGTGGGGGGGGAAGGGCACACTTAGGGGCAGTCAGAGCTGCTGCAGACTGTGCGGGGTAAGTGGCGGTGGTGCTGGGGGCTTTGAGGGGCTATGGCCACCCCTCTGAGCCCTGGTACTGCCATTCACCCTGCATAGTCTGCAGCAGCTCTGACCCCCCCCCCCCCTCTTCACTGTTCACCCCGCCCCCCCCCCCCCCCCCCCTGCTGGCTGGCATCTGCCTGTGCCCTTTCCGCTACCACTGCAGTAGCGAGGGGGGAGCACCACGCAGACCCTGGCTCAGGTCCATGCCAGTGGGACAGCAAGGGGGGAATTAAACCCCCTTCCTGGCCAATTCACTCCAGGCTACTGGAGTGCAATGAGTCAGAAGAAGGCGGGAGGGGAAACAACAAACCAGAAGCCGGTAGCTTTTCTGAAAACAAAAAAAGAAATCCTTCCTAGCCCCTGCAGATGGGCAGAATAAGGATTGCAAATACTTTATTTCATACACTTTATTTCCTGTTCTACCACACTATCCCTTATATAAACTTACCAAGTTCAAACTTAAAGGGATTTCGGCTTTTTGTCCCGAATACTTTGTTTGGAAAACTTTCTGTTTACTTCCATGTCTTTGATTGTTCTTTCAATCTTTTCAAGCATCTCACCTACTATTGAAGTCAAGCTGATAGGCCTGGGTCACTCTTTTTTCTCTCTCTGTTAGAGAGAGACATTACATTTGCTATATGCTCCAGAAGTAGGCATAATCCCTGTATTGATAGGTCCATTGCTCAAGTAGTTGCTATTTTATGTACCATTTTTTTTCAACATTGTGGGATCAAGATCATCTGAGACTCCTGATTTTGGGAGAGTAAATAATATGCTTCACTTCCTCAGATCTGGTTATTTCCATAATCATGTTTTCATTGTCACGTGCTACCCAACCATCCTCTTCAATTACAACTGCATCTGTGCAGAAGACAGAAATCAAGGCCAGCCTAGGGATGGACCAAGATCTGAGGTAATGTTTTACTTCAATCTCATCTTCTATATAAAGTAGCCCACTTCTTCCCTCCTGGTTCTCTTTTTGTGATCAGAGAATTTTTTTTCCTATTTGTTTTGATAACCTTTGCCAGGTTTAACTCAACTAAGCATTTGGCTGTTTTCTCTTGATTTCTACGTTCTTTGACCACAGAAAGGTAACTGTCCTAACTAGTCAATTCTTTTTTCTGTTTCTGGTATATCCTCTGTTTGTTTTAATGACAAATGTCTTTTTACATTAAGTTTTGTAGCCCTTCCCTACAGTTTTCATCCTTAGCTTGGGAAGCAACCACCAGATTGCATTTGCACTTTTACCTTAAAACAGTAATTCCACGACACATCTACATCCAAGTCCCTTAGCTCTTGAATCCAGTTGACTTCCCTAACTAAATTGCCTTTGCTTCTCAAGCTTAGCCCATCTGAAGTCCAGGACCCTTGTTACAGACATACTCCTGTACCTCCTGCAATTTAAACTAAATCAAATCAACTCCCGATTGTTCAATCCTCAATTCTTTTCCACAATCAATTTTTCTATAAAGTCCACACTGCTCACTAAAACTAGTGCTAAAATAGATCTTTCTGTCAAATGGTCACTATCAGATAACCTGTCCAAATATATCCACCTATTATTCGTTGTGTTCATTTCCCAAACTATAGGGGGAAAAACTGAAGTCTTCCTTAATTACACAGTGTCCACTACCCATTTCCAAGTCTGGAATCCCTTTCTAGTCCCATCACAGATCAAGTGCTGAATGTTATCCAGCTTGATCTCAGGTACAGATCATTTGCTCAAAGGTTTTGATTGTTAAAAGTTGGTCCTGGAGGCAATCATTTGGCAGCCAGAATGCAGGGTAGGTAACTGAAAAGGCATGACAAACACTGAAAACATACGATCACATGAGCATCACCACCACTCCTGTGAACACGTGCTCATCTGGTACCTGCGTTTTATTGGGATTTTTCCATTAACTAAGTCATAAGCTGGCATATCAATGTTCATTATTACATTAATTCATGTATAGTGTTTCCATCACGTGCATGTATAAAGGCAAATGCAAAAACTCTTACAAAAAAAAAAAAAAAAAATATTGTTTCCATTTTCTTTAAGATGTTGTTGAACAAGGAGATTGTAGCAAATGTGACCTTATTTATGGAAAAAAAACACTCCAAAGAAGAGAAATTTAAACAAATTGGCCTTCCAGAGAAGTAAATACATAAACACATTATAAAAGATCTAGGAGAACGTGGAGCGTTTTGCTTTGGATTGACAGTGCATTAGATCCATGTGCACTGGCTGTGATATGGTGGTGTTTACAGAAACCTTGTTGACCCTAGCAAACACTTAAAGCCGGTGCACTCTATAACCCTGGGAAGAGGTTTGTTTATAGCTTTTCTGACTGGACCACACACTTCTGAGCACACGGAGTTACAAGTACACCAAACCACCTTTAGATTTCAGGACAAGGATTAAGTCTTCAAAGGGCCAGACCATGGTCAAATGTAAAGGTTTGTATTTCTTTTTTTTTTTTTTTTTATACAGGAAAATAAATTATTGCTACTGCATGCTAGTTTTGTTATGCTATTTCCAGGCAATATAGCCACTGATGCATCATGGAACTTATCCCAAAAGGGATCTTATAGTCTAAATTGTTGCCCTCAGACCTGCAAGTCTGTCACATCATCAGATGTTAGTCTGAAAACATAACACCTGAGGAACTAAGCTTTTTTTTTTTTTTTTTTTTTTTTTTTTATGATCCTGCCATAAACCCCTGTATTGTATAATCCACAGCAGACTGATCACCTGAGGGGCCACAGTAAAACTGATGGATGGGAATATGCCTCAAGAACCACATGCTTCTACTGCTAGTCCTGTCACATGAACAAGCCCCTTCTTCCCTCTCCTTCCAATGATCTCTGCATGCATGCTTAAACCAGTCTGTCCTCTGCACTGAGTAGGTAGGTAGGTACGGTCCCGGAGGGATATACATGGGTATTCTTTTTCTCCCCATTTGCCAAAACTCACTTATATGCACCCTCTTTGACTTGTACCAAGACCATATTCTATGTCCATCTTGATAACGTCCTGGTTTTCAGATATCAGGTCATCTTAGCTGAGAACAATCCTGGGTCAGAGCTGGGTTTTGGTCTGGACACTATGTGCCTTAGCTAGAAAATTAAAAAGGGCCAAAAATTGGACTGGGTCCATCTTATGCTCACATTGCATGTTATAAAGCTCACTTTGCTCACATCTGTAGCATCAGGTGAAGTTCTTTAGTACTTATTGGAGAAACTAGCAGTATGTTGAAACCCAAAGAGCAGAAAGGTTATGTTTATGAATGCTGGCCAAGAGCAATGAACTGAAGTGGAAGTTTCCCAATCAAGTAGAAATTAGGAACCAAGGAATATTCCACTTGGTAATTCAGGGGAGAAGATGAACTGACAGGTAGAAATGGAGGGTGTCCTCAGGGACCTGACTAAAGGACTACTTAGCACAAAAAATGGGTTCAATCATGTCTTCAGGTGCTGCAGTAGGTGGAGAGCTGCACACTGAGGATCATACGGGATATTAGGACATATGCAGAGGATGTGTAAAGGGTATTTCCTATCTGGTCATAGGAAGGCAAATTTGTCTGCCTGCAAAGCAAATGCATCAGTGGATTATTTCTAATCTCCCAAACATTGTAGCCCTTTACTTGAAAAGCAGCATGTATTTTTGCTTCTATTTTATCATCAATCAGATACCCATTTTGTACGCAATTCATTTCAATTATATTTGGCCCTATCTGTACTCTGGCACGCTGCAAACTAGTTCAACAAAAAATGAATCCAATACATTATCTATTTAGCTACTGGTTAAACATTCTATATTCATTTAGTTCACATTTGTTACAGATTTTGATTTTAAGTCAACCAGTCCAAGATAAATATTACTTGCAACCTTTTGTTAAAGACCAGTATAAAAGCTCCACTAATAGCTTTGCAAACATTTTAAATGGATTTATACCATTCCATTGTTTCTAGGCAGTCTCACACAGTGTTTGTCAAGCTTGTGTGTCTTGGAATAGCTATGTTAAAGTACATTGGTTATGTTCAGTACATGAAGCTACAGGGCCAAATTCTGATCTCATTTAGAATTATGGAAACAGAGACCTGAATCCTAGTCAAAATATTTATCTACAACAGGGGTCAGTAACATTTTTGGGATGAGTGTCAAAAACACCACAACCTCGACTTGGAAGACATTGGTATGCCAGGAGCAGACGGTGGGGGAGCCGCTAGGAGTCCGAGCCTTGTTGTAGGAGTGCAGGCCAAGCCGCTTACCCCATTCACCCTGAAGTACACATGCCAAGCAAAATGCCTGTGTGTGCAACACTAGCAGCCGTGCTGGGGGTTGCCTACCTCTATCTACAATATAATCCAATAAGCACAATCACCTATTAAGAACATAGTTGCTTACCTGGTTCAGCATCAGAAAGCATCCATTAACAGTTTCCCATTCTCCTTTTGGTAGCTGGAGGATTTTGATGCTTTGAAACTTCAGTCACAGAAAAAAGTTCTCCCTTTAGAGTGTAACAGGGTAATTGGGGCAAATATGCCCTTACCTTTAGAGTATAGCATTTATCCCTATATCCTCCCCCACTGCTTCTCAGGCCAAATAGCTGCTTAGTCTTAACCATGCTAGGTTTCATCCTCAGGGTTCCAGGTGTTCCACACCAGCCTTCAGTGCTACTACAGCCCTGCCTCTGGAAAAGGCTTGCGCCCTGGCATCTGGAACCAGGAAGTGCTACCCATCCCTATCCAAAAGCCCCTGCTTCACAGGATCACTTCCTACAAAAACCATATTCAGATTTTCTCTGTAACCTCTTTCTGGTAGCCTCCTCCCCAGGTCACTGCAGAAAGACAAGTCAGGTCTTAGGCCTTAACTCACCCAAATCTCTCCCCTTTCAGAGGATATTACTTCTTTTATACCAGATTCCATCATCAGCCTATGGTTCCATGAACCATCTCAGTCACATGCTCCTCTTAGACTACAGCCCCCACTTATTCAGTCAGAAATGAAGCACAGCTGAAAGCTGAGACCAACGTATAAGCCCAGCTGACCCTGTGCTAGAGATGTTTACGACCTGTTGGGTCAAACATTAATTACTGAGTATCAAATATTTAAACACCTAAAGGTACAGAAAAGTACCAAGTAGGATTTCAAAAGGACCTAAAAGGATGAAGTACCTCACTCCCAGGGAAAAAAAAAACAAAACTTTAGATTTATCTGCATCCTGAGACACTTAAATCATTGGAGTTTGACCTTTGGTGCTTTACACGAACATGAAGGTGAATGCCCTGATTCTGGTCTCACTCACACCAGTGTAATTTCACTAGCATTGGTGGAATTACTCCCAATTGCTGGACCCCAAAAAATGTGTGCCTCAAGCAGCTTTTAAGGGGTGGCTTCCTATTTTAATTCCACTGATGGATCCATAATAGTTTACAGAGCACCCAGCAATTAGATCAACAACATTTTGGCCCTATTCTCCAACACCTTGTATTCTAAACACCTGTATTTAACAAGTACTAAAATGGGTTAAAACACTGTAATTTTGAAAACTGCCATTCACTATCTACATATGTGTATCCACTTAGTGCATGGAAATGTGAAAGCTAACAACATGATTTTAATAAAAAAAAATTTGATAATCTAACTTTATGTAGAAGCAAATATGCATTAAGTAGGAGCTAACAGTTATACATGACAGATGAGTCAAAACTATGATTTCAGGGGCGCGATAATAGCTGGATAAACAGTATTTGGGTTTCATGTTACCGATATAAAGTATTTATAGAGGGAAAATAACCCACGCTAATTGAAGACCTGATTGAAAATGAAAATGTTTCATGGCAGCAAAACTGAAGTAATGCAGCATGCTTATTTCAGAATTAAATCCCTTTGGTTAAAGTGTAAAACTACTTAGTATTCTGTTAATGCTTTATAAGTAGATCTCAGGAAGCAAGGCAGGTAATGCTTTCTTTAATGACTGCCAACACTTTTTCTCTCCAACTCATTAGAGTTATTTTTGCTTGAAAACATACCATAAATACTGTTTTATGGGATTCAGTGTAACCTGTAAAAAATAAAACATCTGATGGTCTTGGTGATCCAGAATTATACGCAAAATTGAGGCAATGGTAAGATTTATGCACTCATAGCATGAAAACAAACTTGTACTTCTGCCATGTTTAACAAAACGTGAGTATAATTACCAGGGACCCCGGTTTTCTCTGGGGTGGGTTTTTTTTTTCCCCATCAATTTTCAGATTTAAAAAAGTAACCCAAAATCCATATTTTCCTGTGATTAAAATGAAACACCACTAATATATATAAAATAGTGTTTCATTTTAATTATGCAAAAATGTGGATTTTGGGTTACTTTTTTAAATCTGAAAACTGGAGATTTTTTTTAATTAGAGAAAACCAGGATTCCTAATTACCCATCTCTTTTACAGTAATACTGGGTAGGTTTACAATAATAGAGCAATTCATGAGGTTATCCACAATCAGCCCAAGCCACACAAACCACTCTTCACAGTCAGTATCATACCCCGTGACCTGCACCAAAGACATGGACAATATATCATTTGTTATATAAACAGATCAGCTAGCCTTCAAAGCAGATGACCACCACTATTAAAAGTAGTTTATTATTCTTTTCCAAATTGTGAAGCCTAGGTAAATATTAGTAGGATATATTGCATATGAACAGTTTCTGGAAGTTTCCTAGCAACACATCTGTACGATCACAGAGCAAGTGCAATTACTGGTTTCTGTCAAATATGAATGAAGTACATCATTAATGGGAAGCTAAAAACTCCCAGAGACCCTAGAAAATTTTGGTTAATCTATTTCAGATGAGAATGAATGAATGAATGAATATCAACCAGTAAAAAACTTCAAATTATCACATGCCTCTTTACATTCAAGGAAATACCACCCCAAGCAACTGGAGCAGGGGTACTAGCTTGGAGAGGCTCCAAGCCCAATCATTAAGCCTAAACGGGAGAGCCTTAACTGTCAAACATCCAGCAGAGAAAGAACCTGTCCATGCTGCAGTCTGACCCATGTTTTAGAGTCCACCCATCCCCATCCTAGGTGGGGGAATCTCAGGGTCCATCCTGCTAACTCTGAGTGTGGACTACATTACTACCTGTGCCCTAAACATAGCTCTAGGAGTCCTACCACCCCAATAGGAAAAACAACTCCAAACCTTGTTAAATCTCTAACCCTCAACCTAACTAGGGCTGTTCCAGCAGACCCCATCCTGAGCAGCCTGATCACAAGTACTAGCTTGGATGGCTCCAGACTTGTCACTCTATCTGACATCCTCAGCTGGCAAGCACCCATGAGAACAGGAGGAACCTTCCCAAGTCCACAACCTGACCAGTGTTTGGAACCCCCCCCCCCCCCCCCCCCCCCAACCCGTGGGGGTTGGGGTGTACTGCATCCTGCTAAACTTGATCTGGACTGCATTACCTACCTGTGCCCTAAGCCTAGCTCCAGGAATCTTAACATGCCACCCAGAAAGACACCTCCACATCTTGCAGAAGGCAGGGTAAAAATGCGCCTTACTAAATAAGGTTATGAAGTACAAGCTTTCATGGGCTGAAGCTCACTTCATCAGAAAAGATGTGCACAAAACAGTTAATTAAGAAAAAAAATTGAATACAAAAGTGAGGCGGGGCAGGGGGAGAGAGAAACGGAGACAGAGAAGAGGATGGGAAGAGTGCTGGGAGAGGCAAACAAACAAGCAATAAACACATAGGGCCAAAGGAGCCATAGAAGCTAATCCAGATAATGGGATAATCCATAGTCCCTGTTAAAACAAGATTTAACACAATCCAGTCTGTGGGTATTTTCTTCTTCTGCAATTTGCCATTCACACTGGTTATAAGAATGTTGCTACCCAAGAACAGCAATCCTGAGCTCAGCAGTGGAGTGTCCAGAGAGGTTAAAGTGCTCAGCCACAGGCTTTTGTGTCTTTCCTACAGTGGATGTTACAGCGCTGTTTATTCATTCCAAAATGGAGATATTGCTGTTTATCCAATTTAGACATCAGATGGGCATTGCAAGCAGGAGACCATGTATTAGACATTGGTAGGATTGCAAGTGAATTAACCTCGGATGTTGTGCTTGTTATTCAGACCTGGAAGGATGTAGCCTGTATTGATGAGAGGGAAAAGCAGGCATCCTGGTCCATTGCAAGGCCTCCAAACCATACCCACTTTATAACCCTAGCTCAGGCTGTTCCAGCAGCCCCATCCCAAGCAGCCTGACCACAGGTACTAGCTGAAGAGGCCCCAAAACCAATCACTAAGGCTCTATGGGAGATCCCTGGCTGCCAAACACCCAGAGAAACAGCAAGAGAAACATTTCCAGCCCAGAGCCGGAACTGTGTGCTGATCTTACCCACCCAGAACCCATAGTGAAGGGGCACAGGGTCCATCTTCTTAGCCTTAACAGCATTACCTAGCTGTGCCCTAGAAACAGATCTTCAGGTCCTACCATCCCCAACTATCATTTAAACTTGCCCCTAAAATACTGAGGAAGGGGTTATAGTAACTTGAGAGAGTAATAGATCTAACTTCAAAAAGACAATTGGATTATAGGACTTGCTTTCTGTTCAGGAAGCCATAAAAGAGTCTCACAAAAGTAACAGTTCTCAACAGTATCTGAAAAAGTATCTGAAGTCAATGGGAACTGCAAGGGCACCCGATCTGGCTCCTTAGAGATATCATCTAAACCCTAAATTTTTGGACTATGGAAAGGGCCAGAATCATTAATAAGTTATCAATTAACTCAGTCTGTAGACCAAACCACCTTACCGGTTACTGAGCTGCTTCATCTCTACAGTCAACAGTTTCACCATGGGGGTGATATGATATTTGCCTTCCTGGAGCTTGGCAAGGGAGTAACTAGATCTCATGCCATCAACGGTGCTAGAAAAGTTCACCACTGTGAATGTATTTGGGCAGAACAGTCTTTCATCTTTGAAGCTATTACCCCATCATTTAGAAATGCTCACTTAAAGGATTTCACTGTTGTGAAAGTCTTCCATACAAGACTGTCAACATAAGAGATGCAACTGGCAAGGGAAGTAAAAGGTAATATAAAGGGTAATATAAAAGGTAATGTAAGCATGTAATAAAAAAGACCAAGAAATGCCTTACTGAATGAAGAAAGCAATCTAGTTATGGGTGAGGCAGAGATGGCTGAAACTTTTAATGCCATTTTCACTTCAGACTTCACAGATAAGGTAAACTACAATATGACAAGTGCAGCTGGTAGCAAAGACGACAAACCTTGGAGTAGTGGAAGAACAGGTCAGGAATTACTTAAAGAAGGTGAATATTTTCAGGTTGCCAGGCCCATACAGAAAATACCCTAATGTACTGCTCAAAGGTACAGGCTGAGTTCATTTCAGAGCCTTTAGCTATCATCTTTGAAAATACATATATTGGGTGAAGTCCTGGATGAAGAAATGGGAGGAGGAAGTGGAGAACTAAAGACCAGTCTAACCTCAATACCTGGAAAGATTATTAAACAGGTACTCAAGGAACCAGGGTTATCAGAACTTGCATTCTTTTCTTGGGAGCTAGATTAATCTGGAGAAGACTGATGATACCTGAAGGATGATTATAAAGACAATGTAGATTCTTCTCTGTAGCCACAGTGGAGAGCACTATGGGCAATAGTCTCCAATTGCAGTAGAAGAAGCTTAGGTTGGAGATAAGAAAGAACTCTTCACACTCAGAGTGGTCAAGCATTGGAACAAGCTTCCTAGAAAGTTTGTGGAATCTCCATGCTTGGCAATTTTCAGCAGGTTTGACAGGCACTTGGCGGGGTGGTTTGGTCTGGGATAATCCTTCCTCGTACAGGGAGCAAGACTATATAATCTCCGGAGATCCCTTCCCCTCCTGCTTTTCTACGATTCTGAAGCTATCCATTCTCTCATCTAAGTCATGTATCTGAAGTGTATATTTTCTAGACTTTTTTACATTCTCAGCACAAAACAACATTTATATTTTCTATAATCTTTACACAAGATACTTCACACAGTAAATGAGAACTCTTTATTTAAATTACATTTGCTTAGTTTATATTTAGGACAGTATAAAGGCCCAGCTTTTCAATTCTTTTAACTGGTTGAGGAAGAAACTCCTGAGCTGGCCAATGCAGTTTAAAAAGCAGTTATTTTTTTTGTTTTTTCTGAAATCACAAAAGTGATGTAATTACTCTCCATATAGTTTTGTCCATATAATTTAGCATATAGTGCACCATTTCACTCTGCAATATATTTGGAAAAATATACAAACCTGATATAACCATATTAGAGATGTCTGATAGATAGTTGTCAATTATTTAAGACAGTTTAGGACTATATCAGATATTCCTGTAATTCTATTTTAAACTACAAAAAGAACATAAATTCATATAAAATTACAACAGATTAGACAAACTTTTTCCAAGGAAAAATTAGATATCAACTCAATCTGCCATTCTGTGAAACATGAATATAAAATAAAAGTTACAATTAGTAATGCCTGTATTGTTTAGCTATGAACTGGTCGAATTAACTCTTAAAAAAAACTATACAGTATTATTGCACTCCATGAACGTGCAGTATTTGGAAACATGCCAGCACTGAAAGAGGTCTTCCATCGAGGTTTTTCAGGAGGTACAACGTGACTGTAAAGAAAGCATCCAGTCTGCACTAACAGCTTGCTGTCTTCAGTGCAGGCCTTCATTGGTTTCAGCCACGCTGCCAATGGAAAGTTTTGCTTTAATGCCTAAAAAGAAATGCATAAAACATATTGTTATTGGGGGAGGGCACTTCCTTCTTGGTCAAACAAAAGGAAACTGTCTGTGAAACATCTCAATACACTTCTGGAAGTTCCAACAGGCTCACTCAGATTGTGGAGAAGAACTAGTCATTACAGACTTAAGGAGATTAAAAGTGATGTGGGAAGGTACTTGGGACTATACTTAGAATCCTGGGGGAGAGTTAAGTAAAGAAGAAACTCAGGCTGGGGGAAAAAACACAAACAACCCTAGGGAAATCTTTCCAAAAATGAAATCTACTAAGCCACTGAATCATCTCCAGAGGGAAATTATGACAGCTCCATTGCTTGGGAAATGTAGCCAGAATCTACTTTAAGCCTACAACAGCAGACTTCCTGGATTAACAGGATGAATGAACTTCATGTAACAGGAAATCCATGCCAGAAACTTGTGCTCCACATTGCAAGCAGGAAGAGTGCACTGTCCAGGGTCCTACAAACAAGCATGCGTCAAATATGAAGGATACAAAGGATCCAAGTCGTGTTTCTGAAGGAAGTGGGAGATACCTAATTTTATGTCTATTATGGGGCCTCCTGTTCGTTTGATGATTAAAGCATTAGGCTAAAGGATAAATTGGTAAATCAGGCTTAAGTGATTTTGCTGGTCTGAAGGAACCAAAAGTCAAAGTCAACAACTTCACTTAACCCAATCAGCAGCACCTGTATAATAAAACTATGAAGCTGTTGAACTTTGTAACACCACCATGCTTTAGTTAAGCTGCTGGAAAAGGGGGAAGGGAAAGCCCAAGAGGAAGGATTAAAATAGCAGCTCTGAGGCTCAGAGATAATAAGAGGCAGTGTCTGTATGGTTAGAAGCAGATGCCAACTTTGCACTGCCATAAGAATTATTACGGAAGCACAAAAGGCCAAGCAAACAGACATCCATACCGCTTGCCATGCCATGAATGCCCAAAATTTGTGGCCATGAAGTAGCTGATATTAATTTGTGCTGTTATTTAGCAGCAGATGTCTGTTTGCTTGGCAGCCCAGAGCTGCTCACACTTTCCAACTGCCCCAGCAGATTCTCTAAGGTGCTTAGCACCCAATCCCCCACACCCCAGGAATTTCCATGCAGGATCAGGTCCCCCCAAGCCCTGAGAGTGCCTGCCTGGCTTTCATCTACTTACAGAGACACTGGTTTGACACTTCAGTGTGGTCCCAGGACTCAGACTGCACTGGAACCAGCTTTTGCCTGGTGTGCCTCTCAGTAAGCAGGGAAGACATCGCTCCTTGTCCCACAGGATCAACAGATAATATAAGTCTCTCCCAGTGAAGCAAATTTGCTGTGCTGGGACAACATCCCAGCACAGCTGATCTATTTTATTTGGTGACATCTATTTGTAGCCTATGAGAGAAGCTAGAATCCCAGTCCCCAGAAACGTTATTCAGCATGAGCTAAAGCTCAATACTCCCCCCACAAACGCACGTAGAATGTTTAAGCTCTGACAAATGCTACTACCTATCTAAATACTTGGTTTACTGCATCACAACCAAATCACAGCTGCCGAAGGAAAACTGCACCAGTGGCCAAGACTGGGTCAAAACGTGTGTGCTCCAGAACCAGTCCTGCGAGGAAATGTCAGAAATGTGTTCTACATGTACTTGCAATTTGTTCAAAAAACCTCAGCTCAGACACTAAGTCAAAAATACCACACAGAAGTAAGGGCTCTGACCTGAAAGGGTGCCCCCAGAGGCAGAAGGCTCAGATATACAACCAGTCTGGAACAGCAAGTCCCTTTAGCACAAGAATACCTCTATGAAAGCTGTACTACATCAATGCAGTTTAACTTAAAGAAAGCCTTTCATGCACAAACAGCCCACGTTTGTACATAGAAAGGTAATATTTTACTATATTAATATTAAGAATTATATAAACATTGCACCCTTTGATATTTTTAAAATAGAACCTGTTTAAAGAGAGCTAGTTTTACAATTCAAATTTTAAACTTCTGTATTTAGTTATGACTTTTCATCCTCCCCAACTCCCAGCTTTCCAAGTAGTATTTGCAGTTGGTTATTAAGTGAGCATAATGTGCAGAATGCCAGGGTAATAGTGAGAAAAGGTAGTAATATGCTCCTACTCTCTGGACTCATGAAACAAGCATGTCACTCACCTACTATATGTCTTAACATACGTAGTGTTTTAAATCTTCAAAGCTCAATACATGCTTTCCTATATTTTCAGACATCCCCAATGGACAACTGACAGTTGTTGAACTCATATCCTGCCTAGCAAGATCAGTCTGTACAATCTTTCACTTCAAGCCAGAGGGAAGTTCACTGGACAACAAAAATTTGGTATGACTACTGAAAGGTGCTACAGGCAGCTCACGGTTGGTAGTGAAAATGCTGAAACACACCTGAAGCAGGGAGGTTAGACTGGGCTCTGTCCTACCAAATAGAGGTCATCGCAAATATAATTTACAGATGAGGGAAAAAGGAATCACTAGCAGTTATGCCAGAAAGATCCATTTTTAAGAAATTACTGGACAAATATCGTCTAGTACATTGTAAAGGGGAAGAAATACACAAGACAGGAATTTTTCTTCTTAAATATGGTACAAAGGTGGGAAAGACACAAACACACTGAATGAAGTTATATTTATTATTTGTAACACTTAAGAGCCAAAGTAATGGAGCAGGATTCCATTGTGCTAGATTCTGTACAAAGAAAATGAAAGTTAGTCTTTAACTCAGAGAGCTTATAATTTAAGTACAGGCAGTCCTTAACTTACAGCATTTTGAGTTACAACATTTCACACCTACACCATTTATAAATTAACACCGTTTCAACTTTATGACGTCAGTTTCAACTTTACTACACTTGATCTGATGTGACGCCACACCAGCAAACAAGTTTGCTGTGTCACCCATCTCCCTGGAGAACATCTGTCCAAACTTCCTTAGACACTTTCTTTAAGAAAGCAGACAAGACTCCAGAAAAACCTGCAGCCAAGACACCTGAGAAGACTCCAGCCACGAACTCTTCAAAAGTCCAACCAAGAGCCTTTCAAAAAGTCCAACAAAGTCACCTCAAAGAAGTCCTTCCAAATCAATGTGATTGCTATTTACAATATAAATACATTAATGTAGCTAGATTACTCATCTATAATTGATTAAGTAAAAAATTCTTCGGTATTTTTGGTGAAAATAGGGTATCAGGCCTTGGTTCAGTAACCAATCCCCCATTTATAACATTGTTTCTTATGAGAAAATTGGTTCCGAGTTACAATGTTTCGACTTAAGATGCGGTTTTCAGGAACCAATTGTGTCATAAATCTGAGGACTGCCTGTACTATCATCACAAAACCCAGTCCTCTTTTCTAGATGAGGAGGGTTAGGATATAGAACGAACTGTCTTTTACCGTATCTGTACTTTATAGAGCAGTTCTACCTGACTTGCCATTACAGGCAATCTCTTCTGGAAGAAAAAGTTTCTTGCTCCTGTGACACGTGATGTGCAAAGCTTTCATATTAATTACTCATATATCCCAAATTAACTTCTCCTGTTCTACTTAATTTTCTAGAAAAAGAAAACAAACAAACCCCCCAAAAAACAGAAGAGCATGCTATATTAACCCTACTATTTTGTCACATACAAACACACACCCTTTCCCCAAAAACTAACTGCTGCAAATTGGAATTGACCTGGTTCAGACAACAGACAGAATGCTTCCTATAGCTTTCAATAAGGGACTCCAAAAAAGTAACTTATCATAAAATATTTTTCCAACTTTTTGAATCAGAAACTCTTTAAGAGCCCTGACCACCCAAACACACACTCTGTTACCCTGGGGTGAGCAATCCATTATCTTTTGCAATGTAACAAGTAGCTAATAATCCTGGGGAAAAGTGTCTGGGGGTGTAGAGGAAGGGATTCAAACAAAAAAAAGGAAACCAAAATGCAAAACAGAACAAAATAATACAACTTACAAGAAGTTTCAGCGCTGATAGAAGAGGCTATGATCGATGATGGGGCATTGACTCCATGTGCACATTGAGTTTCATTTCATTATCAAGAATTTGGACAAGTTGCTGCATGGAAGGAAGGTGACCAGACTCCAGCTTAGACCACACTGGAACATCTATAAACAAGAGAAGTGAGAAGAGGGGGAGGGGCGGAAAACGCACACAGTTACAACAAAGTAGCTGAGAAGTTTAACAATAGCCAGTCAGCTCCTGAATTCAGAAAATTTAGGGTTCGGGGCAGAGTTTTGAGCCTTTCAACTGTAGAAAAGGCTTAAGGCAGGTAAACCTCATTAGATTTCAACTCATTTCTGTATGAATTTTAATATTCTTAAGGCTGACTTAAAAAGGCTTGTGTTTTTTGAGCCTGTGGTGGCGAGGAGATAAAAAAGATTAAACACATACAAAAACCAAATCCACAAGTTTAACTTGGCTTTCTACTCAGAGTACTATGAAAAGAATTGCACCTTCTTACTAACTAGCTGACTCCCATGGTTGCCATAGAAGTTCCCCTGAGTAAGCTTATCTGCCTTCAAAATAGGAGGCAAATAATAATCACCTTATGCAACATATATGTAGCAGATTCCAATTACATACTAAAATATAACAAATGACACAGGTAAGTGCACAAACTCATTCACAAACTCATTTGTCACCTTGCAACTTAACCTGGAGTAACAAAAGAGACTGGTAGTCTCTGAAAACCCTTGTAGAACATGGCATGCACACATAGCAATTCCTTTAAAATAAGACAGCAGAACTCACCATTCAAAGTTATCTCAAATGCACCTGTTGACATACACTGATTCTCAATCATGTTGCTCAGAAAGAAAACCATCATACAAGCATAGACCTAGAACCAATTTAAAAAAAAATCCGCATTAGTCTCACATATTGGGATCTTCTAAACCAAGCTTTTTATTCATAAAACCCTGAAAGGTCCATAGAGACATTTTAATTCTTCACCTGCACCTTCTTTGAAAAAGTTTGTAGGTTTTCAGGGAGATGATAGTCCTTTTTTTCTTTATTCTAAATAATGGCTTGCACAATTTTTTTTTTTAATATTTTTTTTAAGTATCCAGCTTGAGAACTGAGAAATGATACTGAACCCACTGATCCTTAAAAGTTCATTTTAAGTTTACTAAAGAAAAGTGGTGTCAAACTCATCTGGCCCCAGGAGCCTGTTAGGCCAGGTTGTGACTGACCCCAAGTACCACACATACCATCCATAGTGCCATGTTCAGCTTGCATACCACATGGAGTAGGTGCCAGTCCTGCTCCAGGGCCTGTGCTGCATGTAGTACACGGGCTGGCCCTGGCACTGCATGAAGCACAGCAGATCAATCTGGAGACAGTGCACAAAACCAGGCCAGCGTGGGTGTCATATGCATCACGCACCCCAGACCGACCCCATGTGCCATGCGCAGTGCCAGGTTCAGCTCACGCACTGCATGCAGCTCGCAGGGCTGATCCAAAGACCATGGGTTAGATCATAAATCTCCACAGGCTGTATCTGGCCCATGACCCATATATTTGACAACCCTGCTACAGAAGATCAAACATCCCCTCCCCCACTCCCATTAAAGTCACGCATTCTGCAGAGCCTTGGAGTGAGATACAGAAGCTTAATACAGTATTTAAGAAAATCAAGGAGGTTCTCCATAATTTCTTAAGTAGTAAGATACTGTATATTTAGTTAGGGAGGATGTATTTTGATAGATGCTATTTCTGTTGTAAACCCTAACCACACTGTTCCTTCTGCACTATCTTTTTGAGCTTTCTTTTGGCATCATACACCAAGGATCAAATGATGCAATCTTCAGCAACATGGCATTTGGAGATTTCATAGCTACTATGGTTATTTATAGTATTCTCTTTTTATTAGTGCTAAAACATTGTTTACATTGGTAAGCAACAATGAAAGAATTAAGTACATGAAATAACAATAGGGCACTACAAAAAATGTAGTTACATTTCAATGAAGCCTTAATTTAGGTCAGATACACAACACATGATTCTGTGGGCCAGCAGAATAATACATTACTGTACTGAAGCTGACCCATGATTCAAACCTACTGCACTGGTAGTTTAAGTTGAGGTTTGCTGCATCTATAACAACAAAAGAACTTCTAAAAGCAAGACCCAACAACTTGGGAGCAATATAAAATATATTATAGTTCTGTCTTTTTAGTTAAAGTCTAGAATGAAATCACTGTTTTAGAATTTTGAAAGTAACGTTTTAGTGCTGTACTAGGAATGACTGGAGAGCTATTGGTCTGATCAAGAACACAAGTTTCCCAAAGCATTTGGGAATCTTCTATAAAGTAAAAATACAACTGGATTTTACTTTTTAAAGTACCAAACAGGGTTTCTAAAAAATGTAACAAAAGCTTGTTTGATAAGAAATATCTAAGAAACTGCCATGATTCAATGCTTTTGGAGAAAAAAACAATTTTAACACCTATCAAAACACAACCACAAGTTTGTTCTTGGTCCAATGAAAAAAAAGTTGTGCCTTCTTACTGACGGTGTAACTCCCATGCTGCTGCATCTTTATCAATGGGGTGACATTAGGTACCTCTCTGTAGGCAACCAGACCTCATATCTGCATTTCTACCAATACCAGGCACCACCATTACAAGTAATTAGATTAAACTCAGAACATTTCCTGCAAAGCATTCTCAGTTACAGCAGAGAACTACACTTCTGCCTGCACCCTAAGAACCTGAAAATAAAATAAACCATATCAGTTTTCAAGCACCCCCACACAAGTATTATGAAATCACATCTTAATTAGACCACATCACCACAAAAGAAAAGAAAAGTAAATCATGTACCTTATTTTCTTGGCCCCACTGCCAGATACTTGGAGCTTGCATGCCAAAGAAAGCGAAGGGATCCTTGCCAACAATAATTAAGCCTATTAATACTAGTTTGAAGATTGACAGGAAGGATGCTATGTGTCTAACAAAAGCAAAAGATACAAGTCACTTTATAAGGCTCTCAAATGCTTCATTACTTTATACCTAAATATCACTTAAATTGGTATAATCATTTTCATAGGACATAATTAGAAAGCAGGCAGAGAGTAACATCACACCCAAAAAGACTCAAACTGATACCCTGCTTTTATCTCTAAAGTTAAGATTCAAAAAAAAATTATATCTATTTTGCAAACTGGCTTTTACTAACAAGGCTGTAAACAACAATTAGGTACTACATGATTCAGTAACCACCACAGTAACTGTACACCTCTATCTAGCCTACAAAGGACTCTTTTAATTACTAAAATAAAAATAATTCCTTTTCAATTAAGTTTTCTCATCACTTTTTTCCCCCAGGTTTTTAAGTTATGTTTAAAGGAATTCTTCTATGACAGAGTGAAGTTTTTCACTTTGGTTTTAAAACCAAAAGCTCCAATCCAAATGGGGTCATATCACAATACATATACACACATAATACTATCAATATGTGCACACAGTTTAGTTATAAAGTAAAATTATGTGAACTCGTGCCCAGATTCAATGGTGAAGATTTACTATGAGAGATCTGAAGAATTAGAACGGACTTCAATCTGCCATGCAATAATAGTGACAGACATTATGATACAGATGTGGTTGCTTTCTCTTTTATGATGCATTCAAATCAGGATCACTTGGCAATAAAAAAAAACAAACACACCAAAAAACAAAAAAACCCCAAAAGAAGTCTCTTTTTATTTTTTTAAAGAAATGAGGGTAGAGAGACCATCATAAGAAAACTAAAAGAATTTACAAGATGTCAGAAGAATTTTTTTTAATTAAGCATATACATTGGCCATCTTTAGCACAATGGACAGAGACTGAAGAAAACAAACCCAAAAAACCAGTCAACCCATCTAAACAAATTGTTTACATACCTATATATAGGTTGGGGAAGGTAGTTCTCTCCTTCAATGCGGATGTCTGGGTACCGCTGGCTAATAACCCGCATGTACTCCTCAAACACCCGCCTGTAGCCTCAGGAAACACTAAAAGACAGAAATTATTACTGAACTTCAAACATTGTACACTATATTCACTGCACAGTGGAAACTGCCAATACCTTCCCAAATATACTTTTGGGCTTATTCAACTAGACACAAATTAATATTAATTACACACAAACAAATTGCCAAGCTGATGATTCCAAAAGCTTTCAACTAGATTTCACGTGGCATTTGCTTTCATTTACTAACCTACAGATCAAGTTCTAGCAAGTACATATGTCTCAGAAGATTTAAGATGAAGAAACGTATTTTTTTTGTCTGGATCACAAGTAATAAAACCTTCTCATAAGTTCTATGACATTATATTCAAAAAGGTCAGACTGTAACAACCACCCTGCATTTTTGCAACGGCATCAATTAATTCTGAATTCCCCACCCCCACCCTGATCATCACATTTAAGCTTCCTGTAAAAGTTTGCAAAGGCTGATGAAGTATTTTTAATATTGCAGGATATGCACTAAGTACTGAACAGGAAAGCAGTTAGGAAACAGGTTGAAGTGGGTATAATAGAGAAGATAACAGACAACAGAATGAGGGCTCCACAGCACACCCAGAAGAGATGCAGTATTTTTCTGAATGCTGGAGATGGGTAACCGATTAAGAAGTTATGTTAAATGCTTATCAATATCTTTCTTTTGCTTCTTTATAATTTAGAAAAAGGCTTAGAATTTCAAAAACAGCAGTGAAAGAGACTGATATAAAAAAGAGCTTGTTAACAAGATGTTTTAACGGTGAACTTCCAGTGCAAAAATTACATTAACTTCAATCATATTAGTCCTCCAAAATGTAAAATAAATTATTTAAACATCAGCTGTTGCCTCCAGTACACACGATTTTTAGATTTTTGTTGCGTGTAACCAGTAAGATTTGACTCCACTTCATACTACAAATGTGTCTGAGACATCACAACACAAGAAGGTCCATTGCTGGAAAACAGAATTAATCCAAAGGCAGTACCCTTTAAAATATTAGCATGATTGTACTAGGTTTTCCATTTTTCTACCTTTTGATATAAAAAAAATGTTCTATGCTACAAAACATTAAGTGGCACCAAGCCAAAAATAGAGAAAGCTATCACAAAGTGTCACTTATGAGTCAGATGATCCAAGTAGAAAACCTGCATCTGACTGGGCAGAATACAGAAAAACTCCACATTATCTAAATAACAAGTTTAATATTTTTACCTGCAATTCAGTTTTTAGAAATATGTTAGAGCAATATTTTTGCTTTAAGATTGTGAAAAACTTGAAAAGAAAAAGGCAAAGTACAACTGAACTCTATTCGTCTCGCAATAGAAACACAATTGATCCCAAATAATTTGACTCTGAGAAATGCTTTGAAACAAAAGCAGTTACTTTTCAGTAGTTCAACTTAGTGTACTCTCTCAGACTATCAAGTATACTACCAGTTATTTCATTCGAAAAATGAAACACTAACCTCAGAACAACCGTAAGCTATGGAAACAGGATTTTAGATAAATGATTACAGGTCAATCTTGCTTCTTGAAAGATTGACACTGTATATTTGTATATATTTAATTACATAAAAACTGCAGTAGAAATAATCTGACAGCCACTCAACTTGTGAAAATGCATGAGAAAAATATAGGAAGTAAATTAAAGTTACAACAGTAACACTACTTTACCTTAACTTTACTACTTGTGGCATTTTACAGAACTGCCTAAACAAAAGTGAACAAGGCCCAGAATCCACTTCTGGGGACTAAGATGTACATTTTTGCACCTGTCGATATTTTTCCCCTGCTGAAATGACACTGTGCGCTACCAACAGCCAACAAGCAGTGCTACAAGTTTTTCACAATGGACTTGAACACAAAGAAAAATCACAGCAGCGAGCGCACAAATTATCAGCTCTGCTACAGTTAGCTAGATACCTAAAATCATACGTTTTATGTTCTAAGAGCTGGTCAGTTACCATGCTCGTTTAACACTGGATGCAATGGTGTAACTAGGGCAGGGTGACTGGGGCAGTCACTCATGTGTTGTCTTCAGGGGGAGGGGGAGGTGGCTCCTGCTGCTGTGCGCACCCCCAGAGGGAAGCGGGGGGGGGGCAGGCGAGGCATGTGCCCCCTGGATCTGTGCACAGGGTGAGGGCAGCCCCCCCAAAATTCACCATAGCCCTCCCCCAAGCCTCCCATCCCAGTGCTGCTATCACCCGCCCTGAGTGCAGCCACAGCCCAGTCTCCGCTGGGAAGAGGCTGGCATAGCCTCCGGCCCTGAGCACACAGTGGCAACCTGCCCTTGCCTCGCACACAGATCCAGGGGGAACATACCCCCGGGGGTGCACACGGCAGCGGGAGCTGCCTTCCCGCAAGAGCCACCAGCTCTGTCCCACACCCCACCTGGATAGCGCCTGCCCCAGCCCCATACTCCTTCCCTCCAACAGACTTACCAGCTAGACACTGCACTCCTGGCGGTGTGCATGCTGTGGCTGCGTGCATGCATGCAGCATGTATCAGTGACATTATCACCTACATCAGCCAAAAAAGCTGATTGCCGATAATGTCAACTTCCCTTTTATCGAAGCTGATACAATATGGACCAACGTATCGGTGTACCCTTGTGCACAAAAGACTCAGAAGAGTCAGTTTCATCAAGGATGGCAAATATCTCATGAGAGACCTTGAAGTTTGAGCTCAGACCATCTCTGCTTTTGCTGCTTTCCTGTCTATACTTCTCTTCCCATTAGTCCTCATCTGTCATTCCTATAGGCAATCAGTGTGCTGTTAGTTAACAGCACGGGAAGTGTCCTCAGCAGGCCTTAGAGCAGGGATGGGCAATTATTTGGGTTGGAGAGCCACTTAAAAAGAGTTTTGGTAAGCTGCTGAGGGCAGAGAAAGATGGCAATTGATCCCGTCCAGCCCACCAGTGTCACCAGGAGCTTGAGGAGGGAGAGCTGTATACCACACCTGGGCCAGGCAGCGCACACTCCTCCACCCCCAGCATCCATCTCCCCTGCCCCCAGCTTCCTACCAGAACTACACAGTCCTGGCACAACGGCCACCAACAGCCAGGCCTGTCTGGGAGGGAGCGCGATGCAGCACACGGCATAGCCATCTCTGCCACCGCAGCGAGCCGCTGCTGGTGCGCCACACCCAGGAAGCCACGGGCAGCACCTGGGGCTGAGAGACCAGCACGGACTCACCTCCTAGAGGTGCTGCACTGGCATCCGGGCAGGTGGGACAGCTCCCCGACGTGCTGCCCCGCACCCACTCCTGTGCCGGCCCAGCTGCTGGCAGCCAGTGTCAGAGCTGCGCAACCACAGTGCCAACAAGAAGCCGGGTATGGGGCAGACGGGGCTGGAGGAGCATGCGTGCTGCGGCCCAGCCCAGCCCCAGCCGTGCAGGAGCAGAGCAGCGCTGGGCACGGCCTGCCCTCCTCAGGCTCCCGGCGGCAGCCGGCGGGCCGGACAGGATCGATGGGTGGGCTGTAGTTTGCTCGCCCCCTGCTCTAAAACTAAAGTATCAAATTAATCACCAAATTCACAGGTGCACGGGCTAGACCAGGCCCGAGAGCAGCACCCAGCGCCGCCCCACGCACCGCAAGGACCCAGCCCGAGCGGGGCGGCCAGAGCTGGACTGCATCCTGCACAGGCCTGCCCGGGCGCCCACACGGCGGGGAGGAGCCCCGGGAGCTCGAGGCCTCCGAGCCCAGCGCCCGGAGGCCGGCTCCGAGCCAGGCCGCGCTGCGCGGGGGGCCGCACGCACCAGATCTGGAACTTGAGCAGCGGCCCGGTGGCGTAGGCCATGCGCAGCTTCTTGGCCGGCAGCCCGCCCGGCTCGCCCGCCGCC
>NW_005842995.1:340037-351373 GCF_000455745.1 Alligator sinensis | reverse complement strand
CCGCGCGCCGGACCCGGCCGGAAGTGCCTGGTGTGCACCGCCGGGGCTGGGCTGGGCCGGGCCGCCTTCCGCCGCGCTGCTCCTGGTGCCCGGGAGGGGGAGGCCCGCACGGACGGGCTCCGCCGCGCAGGAAACGCCCCGGGAGACCCGGCAGCGCCAGTCTGTGTCTGGGTCGGTGAGGGCAGGTGTGCTGAAGCGCTCCTGTGGCGCGGTTTAGTGCCCGCCGAGGGGTTGGGGCTTAATGCCTGTTGTATGGAGATGGGAGGCCCCTGCCTAGCTTGCTCCTGCAGCCGCATGGCCGGGCGGCACTTGGCGGCATCCGACCCCCAAGCCTCCGGGCTTGGCCCCGCAACGTAGGACGCGGGCCGAAAGAGGCTGGACATGTGTGCAGGCCGGGGGGAGGGGAGGACGCTTGCCGGCTGTGGGGCCACTCGTGGTTCTGGACTGACTCATGGATTTGAACTTGATTTGGCTGGGAACATGAAACATTTCTTTAAAAAAAACAAGTTGTGAGGGGCAGGCTGCCTGGTGTGGGTGGGAGGCGGATAGACGAGCTGAACCACACGGCTTTGTCCTCATCCCTCCCCGGGGAAGACCCCAGAAAGGCTGGCTTAGGTGGGAAAGCTGGTCTAACTTTGTCCTTGCTCCAATAGGAGATGCCACCCTATGGCATCCTTGACTCTCACATGAGGGAAAGGTAGTCCCTCACTACAGAATATACCTGCTTTATTTAATCCGGTTTAAAAGCAAAGCAGTTTATTTTTCATCCTTCATGGTTCCAGTCCTCTCAACATAGTTTGTCAGCTAATAAGTAGCCATTTTAAAATGCTGCTTTCATGCATTTGAATTGAATTAAATTCCAGCCCCACAATGCAACTTGAGATAAGTTTATGAATTAAAAATTAATCATCATTTAGTAAATAAGAAGTGTATCATTCAGCCTTTTCTAAAAGAAACCAAAAAATTAAGGCACTAAATAGCTTTATAAGTACCCACCATGGACCTTCCTGCTTTAGCGTGGAGGCTTTCCTTTTGCAGTTTCACAAAATGCCACTAGTTCTCTGCATCACTCAAGTCCTTAGTTTAATGTATTCTTCTATACAACAATAGACATAAAATTGATTTTGTCAGGCTTGGAATTGGTAAAATGAAAAGTATCATCATTAGATCTCCAAAGCTGATTCCTACTTACTGTTGCTTTGTCTACACTTCCACTGTAAGAGTCAGATTCTGGCATTGCACACCTGGGTTGATCCGTGCATACTAGCTGACCCTAGTGATTTCTGTGGGATTTTGCACAGGGTATGGGACTGCTAACCAGCACAGACCCATTCACATAGCTCCAATGGCAGGATTTGCCCTGTTTAGATCTTATGGTCTATACCTCTGTCCCCATTCCAGAAAAAAGCAAAGGTGAAACTGATACATTGATTTGGCCTTTTAGAGAAATTAACCTCTTGGATAAAAACATCTCTTAGCACCACATCCTGTGAAAACTCATGTACACAAGTACTCCAATCAAAGTTGTTCTGCTTAACAAGCAATCACATACAAAAGTTAATTGTGTGCATTTGCAGCAATGCAGATGTGTTTATTGCCTTTCATCTGGAGGTTCCAAAGTATTCTAACAACTTTGCAAACAGCTTTAATAAACTTTCCAAAAATTTCACCCATTGCATCATTTAGAACAGCAGTTCCCAATACTGGGTCATGACCCAAATGAGGGTTGCCGGGGCAATGCTGGCGGCACCACACAAAAAAGATGAGCTGTGTCGTGTGCCAAGAGCTCCCCCGCACTCTGCTCCCAGCAATGGGGCATGGAAAAAAAGGTTGGGAACCACTAATCCAGACGTTTGACTTACAGGCACTGGCTCTAATTACTAACACAAGGATGGACAATTATTTGGGCCCGAGCACTACATAGGGTGATCTGAGCAGTTGTAGGCCAGGTCAGCACCTCCCACTCCCTACAACAACTCACCAAAACTCTCTATGTGGGATGGGGCTCTGGGCAGCGGTGTTCTGGAGCCGGAGGGGCAGGCAAGGCTGGAATCACAGGATGGGACCTTGAGGCGGTGACAGCACAGGGCTAGGGCAGAGCTGGAAGCCACTGCTGGGCCACACTGGGGAGCTGCAGCACCGACAAGGGGGAGAGTGCGAGCCCCACAGAGGAGGCTTGGAAGGAACTTAGCCACCCGTCCCCTTCCCAAGCCTGAGGCGCACAGCGGTGTCTGCAGGCTGGCATGACATGTGGGTGCCCCAGTGCTGCCTGGTGGGGCCAAGCAAAATCACTCCATGGGATGCATCCAGCCTGTGAACCGTATTTTGCCCATCCCTGCACTAACTGTTAAATACACACTTATTCATGCTTGCTCTGATGAAAAAAGCTGAACTTGTGTGCTGAAGTTGCTTTTAACATGCATATTTATAGAGTCTATATCTTAGGTAACAATAGTGTTTCTATAATTAACTAAGTTAAAACATTCATTTTTGAGAAAGGCCCTTGGAGGGATATCAGTTGAAAATGAGCTAATTTTGAATTTCACTCCGCAGCACAAAGGGAGCAGGGAACATCATTCTGTGACACTCCCAGCCAGATAGAGATATTATTTTTAAGGAATTAGCCTCTGCACAATTTGTCAAAGCTCAAGTAAAACTGCTGTCAGTGGTACCCAGTAAAGTCTCAGTGAACTTTCTCCATTCTCTGGTACCCTCTAATGGTCAGTTATGGAGTTGCACTGGAGTCACAGAACAGCTTGTTCACTCTCCAGAGCTGCTTGTGTATACATGACAGGGTGTAGTCCCTCAGGGTTGCATTCTCTGCGCCCTAGATATTGAAATGGTGGGTTTTATTTTTCTATCAGTTTACACATCATCAATTTCAAATCTCATGAAATGCTTAGTGTACAGGTGTAAATTACTGCAGAGAGCACCACATAATAATCCAACCTGCTGATCTCTTTGTACTAAATTGCAGCAAGAGATGCCACCCACCACTAATCCCGGTTACAAACTAGTGATGTCGATAGCTCATCGCTTGCTGATATGCACAGATGGCTGAAAGTGACACTATTTCATTAATTTACTTGTATTATTTCATTAATTTCATTATTTTTACATGCATTTAAAAATTATTTTAAATTGTTTTTATACCAATATTTTACCATTTTTTATTTTCATTTTTTTCTCTTTTCATTCTGATCTTTATTTTTACTCTTATTTTTTATTTACTACTTCATCAAGAAAACTCTATTTAGTGTGTAAATCCACATGCTTTATTTCACTCAACCACCCCTACGAACAGGGTGCTGAAATTCTCCAAACACTTATAATATGCACACAAATCTGCACCCCGTGAATTGATTATATATACTAGCCAATTGCCTGTCAAGAACCCGGGCCCAATGTGGGGAGGAAGCTCGCTCCTCCCCTCCTCCAGTCACTGCCACATCAAGCCGGGCCCGCTGCTTGCTCCCCACCACCGTGGTGGGCCGGCTTCTCCCCCAGCTCAGGGTTGCCCCCTCTCCTCCCCGCATCAGGCCTAGGCCCACTCCTCCCCCACCACTGCCACAGCCACGGCATGCCCGCTCCTCTCCACTGCAGCCGTGTTGGCCTTGCAGGCAGCGATGACAAGGGAGGGGTGGGGAACAGGCCAAAGCCAGTGCCAGTGGCCTCCCCGCCACGGCATCCCAACTCCGTTCCCCCCCACACCGCCATCACCTCCAAGGAGTAAGGGGAGGGGGAGGGGAAGACCAGCTGTGCTGGCCTCGCCCCCCTTCCATCCTGTGTCCCCGCCATCATGGAGGTGCACTGCCACCTGTCCTAATGCTGCTTTGCACTCTGATTGGCTGTTTGTCAACCAATCAGAGCATGAATAAAGCATTACGGACAGACAGACAGACAAAGGCTTTTATAACATCAGCATCTTTGAGCGCGTATTGGAGTGCTGCGGTGTACTAACCGGAACTCTGATAATGCGCTCCCTGCATTATCTTACAGGGGGTCCCAATCCTGGAAAACGCCTGGTCATTGTTTCATTCAGTGTTTCCCCTCCATCCCCAGACTCTGTTCACTGTGTCTGTTTGGGTCTCTGTTCCCGTAGTCCCCCAAGTCCCAGTTTCCTCAGGCTGTTCCCCATGCTCCACTCTGCTCATCCAATTCAAATCCAACCACCAACCATCCAAGCTCCCCCCCAGGCTATCAAGAGACCCTGGCCTTCTGAGTGGACATACCCCCCAACAGGAGCAAAGAGCCTCTTCATCATCACCTCCCCACTCTTCGAACAGCACACTGAAACTCTCTAAGTGCTTAGAATACATTTTATATTTTAACTGACTGGTTTTCTTGCATACATACTGGCTGCTTTACCCCTCCATCCAGGAAGAGCACAGACCATCTGCAGACAATTCCTCAGCCTGACAAGGGGCGTTTGTGCCTGAAAGCTTGCTAATAATTTTTCCAACTATTTGAGTTGGTCTAATAAAAGATATCAGATTTAGCCAAAGAAGCTTGTCTGCATATGTCCTTAGATCAATACAGTTACAACCTACACCCCTGACACAAACACCAATACATTTGCAAGAATTAACCAATGCTTCCCTAACCTTAGATCTCTCTTCATCCCAACAAGAGAGACAAAGCCTTATTTTTGGCTTTCTATTGGTCACATGCTTATTTCCAGTTATATGTTCTATTATAACTCCCTCTTGCTCAATAGCAATCTCTGTAACTGAGTATCGGTTCTCTCACAGCCTCAACAGCAGACAAGCAGAAGGTTCCACAAGCCAAAAACTCAGTAGGCAATCAGGATAAAAAAATAGTCTTTATAAAAACACTCAACAGTTCAGCTTGTTTGTAGTGATTTCTGGGCTTGAACAATGGTTATCACAGCCAAGAAGATTACAACCTATTTCTTTAATCAATCCAAACTGCTTTGCACACCGGTTGGTGCCTAACACAGGTCAGTTGTCATCAGCCAGTCCTGTTTGGGCCAATTTCATTTGCTCAGACTGTTAACGGAAGAGAATACTACTTCGGTCAGGGACCCTCTACCTCTAACTCTCTTCCTTCTGCTTTGGGGCTGCCAAACGGGCTCCTTTGGAAACTGGTTATGCAGTGGTCTTGGAACGTGGCCAAGGCAGATCCATCTGCTTTCCTATGGTGCTATGGACAATTATATGTGCTTGTGTCTACTCCATGAGCTCAACATTCTTTATTTTGTGTTACTTTTCTCTAAATATTTAGTAGACAACCACAATGACAGCTGTTTCACTGCCCCTGGATAAATCTGTTGCTCTTCCATAATTCCAATCCATAGAGATCCTGCCAATCTCGGAAAGTAGCCTTGAAAAAGACTAAAAATTATGTGTTTGTTTTTTTAAAGCATATCATTATAATTAACACATCAGGTTACTGTAACTGAGAGATTAGGAAAAAAATTCTGCTTCCAGTTTCTTTTGTGGCTTTGACAGTACTGTATTATAGTTAGATTTTCATGTTGCTCAGGCAGGTCTTTCACAAAGTAATGAGAAGGAGAATGACTCTTTAAAAAATGACAGAACTGCAGAAAATTTGAATAGGAACTCAGGAAAGCTTTAATACTTCACACTGCTTTTAACTTCTGTTCTGAAATCAATCAGCTGGCAGAATGGCTATTTCTTAAATGCTTCATTAAGATTGTAATTACCTTTTTCTGTGATAACATATGGTTTTGAATTGCTTGTAGTCACTGGATTAGACATTGTTTTTTATTAGAATTCCACTTGAAATAAAGGAAAAACTGGGTCATCTTCTAGATTTCCTACTGCTCCCATTTCAATTAATGTATACTCATGCAAAATGAATAAAACGCACCAAGATCAGAATGGTAAACTTTGCACAGATGTGTCTAAACAAGGTGCCAGACAATAGAGAATCAAGCCCTGTACTTCTAGTGATCCAGTGTGAACATAACATTTAAAACTTGTAAAGGCTGGTCTTTATGCGAACATACTTCAAAACCAACTAAACTGGTTTTAAGTTAAATTTCACACATCAGTGCAATCTGTGTAGACACTTATTTCAGAAGTGCCCCATTTGCTCAAGTGAACATTAAATAGTTTTTGCTCAGTAAGGAGAAATGTAACCGCGGAGTTTATTAAAATTAATGAAAACAAACAAACCATTAATGCATTACCTGAATACTTCAGGGGAGTGTACTGGCAACAAAAGCCCATTTGCTTGTTAGGTTAACCTGCAATTTTCTCACATACAGCATGACACATGTGACTTGTTCCCATTAAACCAGAACCTTCTTAAGATCTCTCAAGACAAATAATTTATCAGACCTTAGTTACTAGAGTCTAGAGATGGTGTAACAAAAACAAGTCTGCTTCATGGATGTGATGAATAAAAAAAAAAAATTAGTTGAGCTTCATGTGTTTTCACGTGCTATATCCTCTTGTCTTTTTCTTGTTTGTTGCTACATTAAGAAACTAGGAAGTTACCCAAAATAAGCAGTACATTTTGGTACAAAGAATTTGTACAGAATCTGACCAGCTCTTTCTTAATCTAAACTGAAAAGCTGAGATCACATGTTCTGAACCAAGACAAAAATCAAAGTAAAACTAATATATATATTTGGCAGTATTTCATTTGTTTCTCTTTGAACTGTGACAAGAGAGGGTAACACCATGTCTACACCGCTTCCCTGCAGAGCCTGGGACTACAGCCAAGAAACAAGCCCAGACCACTTACATACTCAAACTTAGCAATCAGGCAGCACAGACCACTTAGAAGGATCAGAGTGCTGCCTTCAATATACAGAGCTGCCAAGGCTTAAACACTTGCAAAGCAGGTGTGAGTGGGTAGAATTTACTTTTAGAGGTGGTCACGGGCTCAGCAGGGAGAAAGCATAGGCAGGGCCTAACTTTACAAACGATTCAATGACTAACTGCATGTTCATAACAACTAACAAAATGTTGTTTGTCAAATTAACTGAGGAAGACACAGTGGAAGCAAAATTAAAATCTTTGATTTATTCTTTAATATAAAACTTGACTCTAAATCCTTATTTTACTCAAAACTGTTTGCAAATAAGAAACTTGTCCAAAATTATTTGTTACAAAGCCAGGGGGGCAATACATTTACATGGTAAAAATCAACAACACACTATTGTGATTTTTTTTTTTTTTAAAACCAGGAAGAAAAGTGTAATAAGAGATTACCTGCTAATGATGGAAAACATTATTCCATTGAAATGCCAGTGATCACTTAGGTGCTGGCTGTGTTTGACATAATTTAGTGGGATGCTATCATCTTAAAAATATTCACCTATGTCTAGTTTTTTAAAAAAAACTACTATTCAGGTCATATTCATAACCCCAGAAGTCACATCTGATCCAGATGAACAAACTCTTATCTCTGTGCAGAGAATCACTTTGCAGAATTGGGACTAGTATTATTCAAACAGGCTGAAGGGCTTGGTTGACATTTGGCAGCACTTGCTGTGTGGGCAGTTCCAGTGTTTTCCTCATATTACCTATTTTAACTTTGCTTGGTCAGATCACAAACCCTTAGCAAAAGGGAAAAGGAAAGGAAAAAAAATAAAATAAAAGTATAGGAAAATATGATTGTAAAACCACAACAAATTTGCCAGGGGTGTGCGGCTGCGCGGGAAAGATGGGGACTCTAGGGCACGCAAGGCACCTGAAATATCTGAAACTATTTCATCTTTAAAAAAGGTGAAGTTGGCAGAGCGGCTTCAACATAACATTTCTTAATTTCCTACCTGGTAAGAAAACAAACAAACACTAACTAACAAAACAACTTATTTTAATGTTAAATGCAAACCCCAAAACTCTTTGAATGTTAAATGCTCTTTATTATGGTCTACAATCCTAATTTTGCATAAAGGTCACATATCTGTTAAATTTAATAAAGCTATGAAATGGGTACGCAATATCCTTTCCCTCCTTCAAAACACACAAACAAACAAAAAACAAACAAAAGAAAGAAAGCAGCATGCTTGTTTTGGTTTTTCAGCGATGTCCTCCTGGAACACAAGCGTGTGTTCTGGTGCGAGTGGTAGCAGGACTGGATGTGCTGCATATAATTTGTTTACAATTTTGAATGTGCAAATAAAAAAGGGGGCTAAGAAAGGAGGTCTGCAGCAAATACGTAAACCTTTGCATTGGCTATTTGTCACTGAAAGAAATTCCTTGCTCTGTTCAAGTTAATATGCATTCCATTTTGCACTGATTTTGTGCAAAAATCCCAGTTGTTTTCTGTAAAGTTTTAAAAGCCCAGTTCCAAATCTTCTAGCTCCTGAAGGAGAGAACCCTCTTTCTGAATTTTCTCCAACTAGAAAAAAACCACAAGAGATCATAAATTTTGCTTATTAAAAGGGAAACAAAAATAGCATGATTTACTGAGTGCATATAAAAAGTAAAGATCAACCCTAACAGTGAAAAATAAACCTCTAGTAATTCAATAGACACGTTTTAGGAATTCTAAAGTAGAGAAGCTGAACATAGGGTAACAGTCAATTTAAGTCTGTAGCTATAAACTGCTGATCTATAGAAACACTAATCCATTTTTTTAAATTAGAGACTCCACAGTATTGCAGCTTTATCAATCTTCTACATGCATTTTCTGTGGACCCTAAAATAAAAGACTACCACTACCTACTTGTCAGCTCCTAACATCAAAAAGACTGGCAATGGAATTGTGCTAACGGGTCACTGTTGACTTCAAATACAGTCATAGTTTCACAGCTCGTAGGGTCAGAAGGGACCTGAGCAAATCATCAAGTCCGACCCCCTGCCATGGCAGGAAAAAGTACTGGGGTCAAATGAACCCAGCAAGGTGTTCATTCAGCCTCCTCTTAAAGACTCCCAGGGTGGGAGCCAGCACCACTTCTCTTGGAAGTTGGTTCCAGACCCTAGCCGCCCTGACAGTGAAGTAGCACCTCCTGATATCTAGTCTAAATCTACCCTCTGCCAGCTTGTGACCGTTATTTCTTGTCATTCCTAGTAGGTCTGGGGGGAACAGGGACTCCCCCAGTGCCTGCTGGTCCCCTCTAACTAGTTTGTAAATGGCCACTAGATCCCCCCCTCAGCCTTCTCTTGTGGAGGCTGAACAGGTTCAGGTCCCTTAGCCTCTCCTCATAGGGCCTGCCCTGCTGCCCCCTGATCATGCAAGTGGCCCTCCTCTGGACCCTCTCCATGTTGTCCACATCCCTCCTGAAGTGCAGCGCCCAGAACTGGATGCAGTACTCCAACTGCGGCCTGACCAGTGTCACATAGAGGGGGAGGATCACCTCCTTGGACCTGCCTGAGATGCATCTGTGGATGAATGACAAGGTGCAGTTGGCCTTCTTGACCGCGTCCCCACACTGTCAGCCCATGTTCATTTTGGCAACAATAATGACTTCCAGATCCTTTTCTGCCTCTGCACTGACTAAAAGGGAGTTCCCCAGCAGTTTGCACAAAGGAGTTAAAAAGTAACTGCAGGTATTAAATTTTTGTCTCAGTCCCTCTGAAAATTTGTGATGCTTTACAAGTCATATTGTTCTATTTTTCCCTTAACCATTTTACTTTCTTCAGTAGCAAGTAAAAACCCATATAAGCAACACAGGAAACTGACAGATTAAGGCATAAATAGTGCTCATAGTTTGGGCCCTGTGGGCTACATGGATGGCAGGGGGCCAAGTCCATGGGCCAGGTGGGGCCCCATGCCACTCATATGCTAGGATTGACCCTAGGGCCCTGCACCTCCTCTGCCCAGCCAGAGCCCAATCCTGGCCAGGTGTGAGCAGCATGAGGCCTAATCCTGACACATAGGGGCTGGACAGGGACAATGTGGGGCCCCCAGAGCCTGATCCCAGCCATGTGGGGGCAAGCATGGGGCCCAATCCCAGTGTACTGTGACTGAACAGGGGCAGCATGGGGCAGTTGGAGCCTGATACGGGCCAAGCAGAAGTAGCACATCCCAGTGTACTGTTCCCCACGCCTCCCTTCGCTGGAGAGGGAAACTCGGGTAAGAGTGTGAGAGGAGATGGGAGGACTGTAAGCAAATCGCCCCAGTTCTTGGGGCCGGGCCAGCTCTTACTGACAACTGCGGTCACAGCCATGCAGCTGGGAACCATATGGTACCAGAGTGCCACAGTAGCTGGCAGGAGAGTGGGGAAAGCAGCAGCAGGCAGAGGCGAGTGGTAGCAAGCAGGTGCATGGGAGCGCAGTGACAGCTGGGCGGGAGCACAGGGCTCACACCTGTATCCTGGGACCAGTGCCAGCGGGGCCCAGAGCATGGCAGCAGGAGCACAGAGTCTGGTACCAGCTGTTCTGGAGAGGGGGCAGGGGCCCCAGGACACCTGCACGGGCCCCGCGCTCTCATCCAGCTGTCTCTGCCACTCCTTCCTGCCTGCTGGCCGCTCCGACACCATGTGGCTCCTGGCTGCATTGCTGGACTGCAGCAGCACAGGGCCTGTGCCGGTACCCCGGGGCCAGGAGGGAGGGAAGTGTGTGTATGTGCAGTGAGGGAGGGACAGAGTGCGAGTGAGCGAGCAAGTGACAGATAGAGTATGTGTGTGTTTGTAGAGCGAGTCTCACATGCACCCACACCCCGCTTCACACTGCCATACACACAGCCCCCACACCCACACCCCCAGCCACCCTCCTCCCCACACACCCCCCACAAGCCCCATAGCCACCCACACCCCATGTATCTACACACACTCGCATGCTCCCTCCACGCCCACACCCCCAACATCTATCCACCCCCCACAGACACACCCATCCCCACACAAACCTATATTCAGCCCATCATGCCCCCATGCCACCCACAATATACAAGAGTAAGACTTCATTTTAAGTTATCCCCTCTATGTACACTACACAGACGCATGTAAATCAGGACTTAAATATTTTTTTAATCAAATTAGTGAATATTGTAGATATTTGATTTTTAGAGTATAACTTGGTATTTTTCTGGTTCAGAAATGGTAAAATCCCTTGCTGAAAGGAGTACTTCTGGTGGCAAAGGTCAGGGGTTAGGGGGCGGGACTTCAGGTCACAACATGGCAACCAGAGGGCAGGGCTCCTGGCAAGGGGTGGGGATACCCATGCAGCCCTTGACAGCTTGCCAAAACTCAGTAAGCAGCCCTCCAGCCAAAATAACTGCCCACCCCTGATGTAGGGCCTGCAGAAATCTCCACAGATCCATGTGGAGCCCCACACGCCAGACAAGGCTCTAGGGTCTAGATCTGACCTACAGGCCAGGGGTTGAGCACTCTTGGTCTAGGGATAAAATAGAACTGATTATACATCAAGTGCTGTCACACACAAACAAAGGAAAAT
>NW_005842995.1:323081-340006 GCF_000455745.1 Alligator sinensis | reverse complement strand
TCCCTACATCCTTCTGCTATAGTAATCTTAGTTCTAATTCATAACTATAGTAGAAAAGTTTTAATAGATCCAACGTTTAAGTTACAGATGTAATTTTACTTCAGCCTCACAACGTTCCAGCAAAGTATTGTCTTCATTTTACAGATAAGGAAACCAAGATGGCCAGGGCCAGCTAAAAACCACCCAGAAAATCTGAGGCAGCGCCAGAAGTACAAATGTGTCAAGCAACAATCCTGTGCCTTAACCATAAAGCCACCCCTCCTCTATATAATTATCTTCTATGAATCCTTGTAGTCTGAAGTGGAGGATAACAAAGTGAACAAGCTTGTTAAATCATAAGGAAACAAGAGCTGGGTGACAGTGTAGAGGGAAAACTTGGTGTACTTCCTCCACCACCATGCAGCCCTGCAAAATCCTCCTATCCACCAAAAGGTGGCAGAGTTAAGAAGCAGCTGCAAAAGGTATACTGCAATCCAAAACATATATAAATAAAAATGTGTACAGTGACTGGAGTTCTACAAGATGTGTTACTCATCTTGGGACAGCAGAACAAATCTCCATGTTGGGTCAAATGGTCTGACAGCGGAGGATGAGGTGCAGGTACTTAATGCAGCAGTAAGAACCACAATTGTGCTGGCAAAGATGGGGGCTAATACAATGACTTGTCCTGTTCTCTTAGGAGTAATGGAATTGGTGAAAATGCATACAGTAGCCATCTGACCACTGCCTCAGAAAAACATTGCTACTAACTTTAGTTTCTATAAAACTCTTGACATTTCTTGTTTGACCCTGTTGAAAACAAATCCCTGGATAGATGGTCCCACTGCTGAACTATGACTTACACCATGCAGTCAACTGATCTCCCATTGCATTCCCCATAGAAATCCCCAGTCAGACTACTGGCTAGTGTGCTCTGAACCCAGAAGTGAATCATTGACAAGGTAATATGATGATGATGAATGTACCAATTCCAAAGCACAACTGCTTTTGTGCATAATCACAAAAACCGTGTTCCTCCTTGCTTATGTAGTATACTGCTGTCCAGTTGCCTGACATTATTATCTGTACAAGCCGACTGGAAATAAATAGTAGGAAATGATCACATGCTCTATACACTGCTTTGAACTCTATAATATTGATGAGACGCAATGACTCTTAGACAGTCTATGTGATCTATATTAAAAATCCCACTGTGGGTGTTGTCCATTATGAAAATGAAGAACTTCACAAAAGAGGGAGGTGCCAGGGAAAGTATTAACAATTTCCATATCTGGAATGCTGGGATGCACCTCTCTCTTATCTGAGCTAACTTAGGTGTAATATGACCTAGGAAAATAATTAAATAAGACATTCCCACTACTTAAACAATGAGAGGAAGAATATTAGACCTCTTAAATTAGGGTAGGGATGGCCAACCTGCAGCACAAGTACCACAAATGGGCAGCCTGTGTGTGCAGCATATGACAATCAGGGAGAGGATAGGCAGAACAGCAGCAGACAGGACAGGGAGCCGAAGACAGAAAAGGGGATCGGGCAGGGAGCAGAGCTGGGAACAGAGCATATGATGAGGCAGAAGAAGGGGCTCTATGCAAGCGGGGGTAATTTCTGGAATGTATGGCAAAAAGGTTGCCCCCCACTGACTTAAGGGGGTAGTACCAAATAGTCCTGGATAGTACCAAACACCACAATACTGATAAGGGCAAAAATATCACATCTCAACAGCAAACGTAAGCTCTTGAATGGAATGAAGGTTCAGAAGAAACTATCAAGTGTACAAAGATGTTGTATTTGGACATTATCACTGGTGGGGGAATACAAGCTGCTTCCTCCTTCACAAAGCACTCAGTACTGATTTCTGCATTGTGTACTAAAGGCACCACTGGGTTCCAAATGAACTGGTATCAAACAGGGTCCCAGAGCAATAGCTCCAGTACCAGAGGGCATTTTAGAAATGTAAGACTTGGGTGACAAGGTGCCTAAGTCTTCAGGAGCCCCAACTGCACCCATGCGAAGGCACAGACTCTCACTAGACTTGTTACAAGTTGAAAATTTGTATCCCCATGTAAATACAGGGTATCTTAAGGTATTTAGGGCTTTGTCCCTATCCCTCTTCTGTGGAACTGATGCCTTCGCTAAAGACGTGAGAGAAACCACTTCAGATCCAACTGAAAAAAAAAGCCTGGAGTCTGTTTTATGCAGAAGCTCATGAGACCAAGATGTGACTTGGCCCTTGTAGACTGGTCCATTAAAAACCATCCCTGGACTTTTATTTCTCATTCTGGAAGGAAAATTAGTAGCATTCCCATGCTGCCCCCCTCCTCCCCTGCGAACCTCATCAGCTGCAGGGCTTGCAGATGAGGCTCACCACTCTGTGAGCCTCATCAGCTGTGGGGCTCACAGCAGGGGCAGCGTAAGGAACACCAATAGCCTCCCCAGGTGATGTGGAATGCTGCCCCAGCTATAGACCCTGTCAGCTATGGAAGTTGGTACAGCGGGAGCATGATCTCAGGCTCCTCCCTGTTCTGGCAAGAAAGCATGATTGGACCTGATGCTGAATCCCACAATCAAGCCTGCAGCCAAGCACATGTAGCATGGCAGGAGACACGATTGTGTGGATCACACACCAGGTTCTATCATGCCATTACCTGAACATCTAGAGGGGCCCTAAATGTCATAAATAACTCTTATCTATTAACTATCTACAAATTAGATAGCATAATTACCATGGTCTAAAGCTGTGGACATAGGCATTCCATCCCAAACAAACAGCAGGAAAAAGAAAATGGAGTGCCAACTAGTCCTGTCCTTTGTGTATTTGCTACAATAATACGAAGATACCTGGGGCACTTGTGGATCAAACAGGTTTTGTTAGCAAAGATTCCCTGATCTCAGACACCTACTGCACATGCACAGCCTACAATGGAATATACAGAAACAAGGACTCCAGAAAGGACTTGAGAATAACAGCAGTGTCAGTCAACATTTTTCTGCCAAGAACTGACCTACCCACTCAAATAGTGGTAATGGCACAGATGGCAACAAGACAGCTGTGCTGGAGAACAACTTGTAGGTAGGGACGCTGACTGAGGAGGCTCAAATATCCTTCTCTTGTGTTCTGTTGACTACACCCCCAAAGAGCTCTTCACCACAAGTGAGCCAGTGTTTTTAGATATTAATTTAATCTGAGGAGAAGGCTTCTCTTGGAGGTAGTGGCTCAAATCTGATTTTGATACAGGGCATGGGCAGTCTTTTAGGCACTTACCTAGGAGAATAACTGAAAAGTGGTATGGATTATGGATTGACAGCATTGAAGAAAGAGGTCTGATCCTCAAAACAAACAAAAAAAATACACGTTAGTAATACCTGGTTTTTCTCTAGCTGTTTGCCAGAAGCTGCTTGCTCTTTCAGTTGCTCAATTGCCTTCAGTTTCTGTGAAAAAGGAAAAAACCAAACAAACCTATATTGAGCTAAAAAACGTTTCTGGAGTTTTCTTGGTTTATGGTCGATTCGCTTATCAGATAAGGGAATTCCCTCCACAGGAGACATAGCAACAAAAACACTTTTCACCTGTGCATCTAAGCAGCACTGAAGAAAAATGTAGAGGTGCACTGATATATCGGTCTGATATCAGATCAGCACCGATATAAAGAAAATTGACTGCATCAGAAGTCGGCTTTTTTGGCCTGATGTGGCCGATAATTTGGGCGATAAATGCCCCGTGCACGCATGCAGCCACAGCACGTAGGCAGTGAGGAGCACAGCCTGGCAGCTTGGAGAGCTGCTTCAGCTGGTAGGTCTGTTGGGGGAGGGGAGGGGGGGGCAGACCGAGGCCCCTGCAGTGAGGGAGGGAGAGGCGCTGGGGCATGGGACAGAGCCATGGCTCGTCCAGGGGGCGCGGGAGGGGGGGGCGAGCTCCTGCTGTTGCATGCACCCCAGGAGGGTGTGTGCCCCCAGATCTGCACATGGGATGAGTGTGGGCTGGTGCTGTAGTTTTAGGGTGGGTGCAGCCCCCCACCCTCTCCCAGCACTGCCGCCACCTGCCCCAAGAGCAACCCAGCGCAGCCAAGCCCCCGCTGGGAAGAGCCTGGGGCAGCCCTGGCCCCAGCCTACAGCAGCAGCCCACCCTGTCCCACGCAGATCTGGGGGCACATGCCCCCCATGTCCTCCCAGGGTGAGTACAGCAGCAGGAGCTGCTCCCCACTCCCCATGCCCCCCAGACAAGACAATGGCTCTATCCTGTGCCCTGCCCCAGGTGGGCAGCACCTGCCCCAGCCCCTGCCCCACTCCCTTGTTCACCACAGGGGCCTCGATCTGCCACCTCCCATACCTCTTCCCTTCTACCACAGGAGGCTTACCAGCCGGACACTATTTTTCAAGCTGCCAGGCTGTGCATCAGAAATCAGATCAGTATCAGCTGATATGCCTCCTTAAAAAGTGGCTATCTGTATTGGCCAAAAAAATTGGTGCACCCCTAGAAAAATTGAATCACTATAACATCATATCCTAGATACTTTAATGTATATCACCAATCCAGAAACAGGACAATTTCTTGCACTGAGGAGCTGCATCTAAGGTTCAGAAGGAAATCTTCTGCAGTAAAAATTCTCCTTCTCCACACATCACCTTCTACCATGGCTGAAGGCCATAATCAAAACAGAAAACTAAGGCTGATTCGATAAGAGCAAAACACCAAAAATACACCTTTATTACTAATCAAGAAGAGCAGCCCTGTTGTCCAAACACGGCTTCATTCTTGTCTGACTAGATGTAAATCAGAGAACTCTCAGGCCTGGCAGTTCACCTGGTCTCTTTTTGAGGTTTGGGTGAAAGAAACAGTGAGATGGATTTATATCATTTCCTACAGATATCCCCTCAGAACACAACCATAGACTATGGACAGGCGTTCATTCCCAATGCTAAAAATTCTGTGAAGACTGTAGGACACTGGGTATCCTCAACAGCCAATAAGTGTGCAGGCCTTCAAATTAAATTGAGAGGAGGAGAGATCTTCCTGGTTGGAAGTGAAGATAACTTTGTTGTGCCAGAGCCAGTTCTCTTCCACAAGAGACACCTTGAATAGGTGTACGCTCTCTTTGTGAAAAGCCTCTCTCTCAGCACAACTATAATGCCCATCTAAAGGCATAGCGATAGGCTCTACTGGGAAATACGTGCAACACACTATGTCAAAACCAAAGCTATTGGGAAGGAATAAAGTTGAACAGTAAGCAAGAGCAACTCTCCCTGTCCCCTGCAACCTGAAGTCAGAACAGTCTTCTCAGAACACATGGGGAAGTAGTACCTGCCAAGCAAAGACAAGAGGCTCCTAGGGTTGCTTCACAAGTACAACTAGGTATCAGCTACACACTGGTCCTTTTTAGCAGTGGTTTCTCCCAAACCAAATCCAGCAGTACTTGGCAAATGGCAGGAAGAATGGAGAAATGAGTGTCATGCTGGACAGACCACAATGTGCTCTACCGTGCTTAGGCCCTACATGGACAAAGCCATTTTTAAATGATTACTGATGTGTTACTTTAGAATACGAGAAAGTAGAAGACAGCAGTTGGAACAGCTTATACATTTTACATGCATCCCCCTTGGTGCTGCTATTAACAATCTCTGAGATTGGCCCTTTAGGACCTTTTTATATAGAAAACTGTCCTTCATTATAAAAAAAACCTCTCTCACCTTTTTCAAGTTCTTTATCTTTTTGTCTACCTCGGGGTCTCCTGATGTCACAGCAGGCATGGGATTGCAGGGTATGTTCTGAGTTGCTGGAGGTAGTGCTGATTCCTGGCTCCCATCAACTCTGGCTTCCTGGAAATTAATAAAATTAATGCTTCATCTACCAAAAAAAAAATATAGACTATTTTAATCAACACGTTTGATTTGACACACATGAAAACACAGGAAAAACCACTCGACATTTCCCCCTCTCACTAGCTCTCTAATGTTTTTTTATGGTTAAAAGCCACTTTGCAGTTATAAGGTATGGTACTCATCAGAATTTGTCTGACACTGCAGGGTTTTGGGGTTTTTTTTTAATTCTTTCTATTAAGAGAGATCAAGAAACCTTGGTTCAATTAAGTACTGATAGGAATAAAACTATTTAAAACGTATGATTTTTTTTTCTTTACATTTCATGATTCTTTCACATATAACAGCTAGTGGTTTAGCACGCCCACAGAAAAGAAATATAGGCAGCAAAACACAGTCAGCGCAGCCAGGATCCAGAACCAACTTCCAAGGGAAGTGGTGCTGGCTCCTACCTTAGGGGTCTTTAAAAGGAGGCTTGATAACTACCTAGCTGGGGTCATATGAGCTTAAATTTACTAGGAGTCATATGAACCCAGTATTCATCTCTGCCCAGGGCAGGGGGTCAGACTTGATGATCTGCTCAGGTCCCCTCCGACCCCACATCTATGAATCTATGAAAACCATCTATGAGAAAGACAAAGCCCAGGTCTCGTTTACTTAAAAACAACTTACCTGCTAAGAACTGCCTGCCAAGAGGAGTATTCCATCTATTGACTCCTCTGTGAAATCCTATGAAACATGAACTTTCATTTCTACCCAGGAGAACTTGTACAGTCTTTTTCCGATGCTTGATGAAGGGTGCTTGTGCCTGAAAGCTTGCAATTAAAGATTTTTTTTGCAAAAATCTTGTTGGTCTAATAAAAGATATCACCTCTACCATGAGCCCTGATAACTTAAGATGTGTATTAAATGTGCTATCCTATCCCCTGATATTTTGCATGCAGTCATGAACAGGTGCATTCCACAAATAAATGTAAGTTCATTATATGGGACTGGCAAACACTTTTAATATTATCCTTAAGAGGACTGACTCCAGCAGTACCTGTTTAGCAGCTTTCTTTGCTTCATGCTTTCTTTGATTTTTAAGTGCTGTTTTAGATAATGGCTTATCAATACTTCCTGGTTGTGGTTTCATGTTCTGAGGAGGCTCATCCTCATGCTGTGAGAAACACAAAAATTAAGCAGTTCTAAAATATGCATTCTATATTTGTAAAAAAACCCTCAAAAACCACTACTGCTAAAAACCTGCTAAAATGTTTTTACATATTAAATTTAGTGCCATAATACGTTTAAAGATGACCTACAAATTAAAAAAAAAATGGGTTTGTGCCCTTTCTTTTTGATAGCTTAAGACAGCACAGGAAGTTTCAACCCCCAAAAGATCTCCCTTTGGTTTCAGGATTTGTTTATCCTGCACCTCCTAAAGACTATGGATTCCTGGCAGAATCACAACATCACATGTACCCAGAAGATAAATACCTGCAAATATAAAAGGGAAAACACTGTTTTGTCAGACTGCTTATAGATTTTACTCTTATTGACAATTGTTTAATTAAAACTCTTGAGGTTCAGTTGGAAGCAAAATTTTGTTAGATCATCAATAATCCTGCCCCTTCACTTGCAAAGCAAGAAAGATCTTGTACCACTTATTTTGTTCTCCAAGGGAGGGAGACCAGAACTGATAGTTCTGAGTTTTTCGAATTAAAAAACCAAAACCAAAAAGCAAAGCCTTTTTTTTGTATCATATCATATATATTTCCCCTTGCAGGCTACTCTAAAAAAAACAAAAACAGAGACACAAACCAGGAAAAACAACCATCAATACACTCCCAAGTATTTTCTAAAAAACCTATGTTTAGCAGGTTGGATATATTCAATGCTGCAATGCCTTTAAATATATTTAAACAGTTTTCTATCACTATTTTCTAGAATGACTTAAGCAAGGAATGATTTTGCCTTGAGCAGGAGTTTAGACTACATGACCTCTTGAGGTCCTTGTCAGCCCTATTTTTCTTTGATTCTATGACTCCACCTACCCCCCTTATATAAGCTGGCTAAATTTGTTTACATGGTGAAATGAGACACTAGGGGTGAGTAACAGTTGAGGGTTTGTAATGAGTGTCTCATTCCTTTGTAGACAGCAGTCTCAACATCAAAACCATATAAAGTTAAGAGAAATAAAAAGGAAACATACTGTAATCACCATTAAATACAATGATTACAAAGACTACTCATTTTATTTAAAATGAGACTTTGGGCAATATTGCTAACTGACAACTGAAAGGGAAGATAAAGAGTACATCATCAAAAGAAAAATGCTTAGGCTGAACTGGATTTGTTAATGGTTTCACTGGGCCTAATACAGGGGAAAATATTAATTTGGAGATACAAATGCCCAACCAAGCTGGACTTATCTAATGGGAGAGGCCAGTATGATTTAGGACAGCAAACCATCCCCCAAGAACTTTAGTTCTGGCTCACACTCTAGCAAACAGGTTCACTAAAACATGATGAACACAGCACAGTTGGAGTGACAGATTTCCCAACTACCCACATACCCTTTTGGGTTTTTCAACAGCAGCAACTGTAGGCAGAATTTGCAAACTCTATGTAATTGGGAAGCTAGGGAGATGATTTGCCCTGCAAAGCTTATAAGACTTCTAGAACATATCCTTGAAAACATAGCCGGTTGCTAACACAAGGTTTCTAACAGATGTGCATTTGTTTAAAAAAAAAAAAAAGTTGAGACTAGGCTGATCATTCCCCTACCATCCCCAGTTAAATGTATTTTGTAATGAAGTATCAAACAGGTACTAGGATAGACAAGCAAGAGCTAGTGACATTTACTTACAAGTTTAGAACTAGTTACAGGTTTGTTCCTCAGAGCTGGTGGTCTATAAGCTTGAGCGGGCTTTGGCTCAGCATTTGGCAGCTCACTTGGAACTGCCTGGTAAGTTACTGCTTTTGTCGGAAAAATGCCATCCAAAAACGGCTGCCAGGAAACTTGCCATAGTTCTTCATTTACTGGGACTTCATACTGGTGAAGAACAGAGCCGGTATAATGCCAGATCTTGTAGCCATTACCAACTCGCAGCCTTGGAGCACACGTAGCAGTTACAAAATGTTCCCCATCAGGGCACCATGCAAAATACGTCGAATCTGATCCCAGGGGTTTGGAAATAAGTTTGTAATTTTTAACATCCCACACTTCCATCTGTCCTCTGAGATTGCCAAATCCTGCTAGAACTAAGATATGTCCTGAAGGGTTGTAATAGACGGCATTGCGAGGACCAGTACCAAAATCAAACACAGGGTCACATTTCAAATTGAAAACAGTTGCTTTAGCAGGCATAAAACCATACACAACACAAAACTCTGTGGAGTTGGGATTCCATACCACATCATAAATGGGACCAGTTTTTGCTAAAAGGAAAAGAAATATAAATTAACATTTTAAATTTCATACATTTCATTTGAATAAAACTCCACCCCGCAAATGTTAGTACAAATCTTTGCTGAAATCCAATCACTGACAATTACAGCACAACTGACTTTTGATAATGGCATTGGTAGAAATTAATATCACAAAACACCATTTTATACTCTATTTTAAAAATCCCTTGGTTTTTTTTGTCCCGCCATTCAAAGCCAATATCTCAGGGTCTTCTAAAACTTGTAGCAGTGATGCACTGGAAACTTGCAAAAAAGCAGGACCTTTATACCAGCTGTATAAAGTTATTACACTGTAAAATACTGGATCTTGTTTCTAGACCACAAGACATCCTTAGCCTCTTACCAGAGAAATTTTCCTTTCGTAAGAAAAATGGAGGAGACTAAAACACATTTTTGTGGGATGTTGGTTAACCAGTAAAGGCTGGTTGAAGCTAGTCAGAGGGTTGGAATGTTGAAATATAGAGTGGAAAGATGGAACAGCGGCCCAAGTGCAAATGAGGTGCTCAGTGCTGAATTAAAAAAATGCACTTTACTGAACATTTGTACAATTTATCACATAGATATCAGTCCACATGTGGTCTAGTTAGCTATCCTTACTTACAATTCATGTAGTACCAAATTAATTGCTGGTACTCATTTTAATATAAACTCTTAAAACAGAATGTTGATTCAATTTAGCTAAATAAATTTTGATCACTGACTCCTGTTGCTCATGTTTCTTTGTTGGCAATAATCAAAGCCATGTTTCACTTTTTCTTTCAAAGGGAATAGCTACATTTGGAATAATTAACTATAAAGTGTTATTTTTAATAAAGCATTTGAAATGAAAACTGCAGTATTAAACTGCAGTTTGCAAAATAAGCCTTAAGATGAACATACTTAAGCACTAACTAATTGCTCAGATAAGAAAGGTAACTGCTCCCAAAAGAAGACCCCTTCCTAGTTATAGGCCTGCCCAAGGTTTTCAGTCAAATTAGCAAAAGAAAATGGGGGTTTATAGTCCTTGCTACCAGAAATGGCGTCGTAGCAGGACAATTAGAGAATCTATCACAGTGAGCACTGGTACTGAAGAGAAGGCAAACAACCATGGGAAAATCCAGTTAATCAACAGTTTGCAGTGTCACATCTTTTTTAATATGAAGATTTCTAAATCCTTTATTTGTTTAATTGCTAAGCCTGTCAACACCTGTGAAACAGCAGCTGTTCAACAGTGTATAGCAGTTTAGGAGAGGAAGGAAAAAAAACAACACTCCAATAGACTTTGGTTAGCAGATGTTGGCATGCACCAGGACACTAGGATTAAACTCCTCTAACTTCCACAAAATGTGTTGTCTCATCCCAAATTTATTATCGATTTTTCCTTCAAAAATATCAAACTTTTCTTTTCCAATTACCATGTTCCATGTACTCTGAAAATGCAATTAACCTGTTTGTGTGAGCACATATACACGTGGACACATACAGAAAGGGGCAGGTTTTTTATGCCTGTTATGGAAAGTCCTAGACAATGGAGCAACTGCATTTCAGTACAGCATACCACCAAACATATGCATGTGTAGGCATGAGAGTTGCAGTTTATAGTCTGATGCAATTTTATAGGTGTTCAATTGCCAAGAAACACAGGAAATTGAACTTATTTTTTAAAGTATTTTTCTTTTAAATTGTCCATTACCATCACAAATTCCAACACCTTATTATCTGTGTAGTACATCAATGGGAACCAACCTTTGTGGCAAGCATGCCACCAATTAGCCCTGCACCCTCCCCAAGTGCCACTCTGATCCTTTAGCCTTACCCAATCTACCACTCATCTTTCTACTCCCTGTGCTTTACTTTCTGCCTCAGCTGCATCTCTGTTTTCTGCTTCCTGACCTACCTGCAATTGTGCTGCCTGCCCCCTCTCCAATCTGCCAGGTGCCACACACACAAGCTGCCCATGCCTTTTGTGGCATCTGTGTCGCTCGCTGGCCACCCTGTTGTACCTAAATCACTCTGAATGACGAACAATATATTTTTACAGAAATTAACCAAAAAACCCAACCAAACTCAACAATAACTCTCACTCTGAAAAGCATTTTGTGATATTTTTTACTCAACCAGCTGTATACTTGGGGAAGAAGTTTGATAAACTTCCAGGCGCACACTGCCCTTCCTTCGGTCATGCCTGAAAGTTTGTCAGGCTCCTCTCCCAGCTACACAGTTGGTCCAATAAAAGAGATCAGAAAACAAGTCTTGCCTGTCACACACTTCTGGACCATCACAGCTGCAACAACACTCTAACCCCACTAGTGCTCTGAAAACCACTTACGTAATTGTACAACAGCACTTTCTCCATTTGTTGCAATGTAGTGTAGGGTTTGTTCACCATAATATGATGCTCCGGTTTTATCAACCTCTGTACTGGCTATTACTAGCACAGCAGTAGCTATTAAGGTACAAAACAGAAGATGCGTTTAAAAAAAAAATGCAAACCAAGTAGGCTCTATTGCACAATCATATACACATTGAGAAATGCAGATGTGGCTAACTGTGAAATCTATCATTAAGGTGACTTGGATGCTTTCTCTACAGCCACTGTTACCACATGCTCATGACTGCCTATCATTTTCTCTTTTTCACCTGAAATTTTCCCTTCTAGATTTTAACCCAAGGGGTGGAAGGGAACCTTTCTGAGGGAAGGATGAGAGCATAGCCCAGTCACTGCATTTTAGAATTATGCAAAAAATTAACAAACTTTTACTGACATAAAGAGACGATGTATATGCACATATACAAGTGTATGTGATAGTGGGTTGCAGCATAATATTTTACCACCGTGATTTTGAAAGACCTGCCATTACTCAACAAGTGGCAAAGCACACACTGGGTTACGCAGTTTGTATGCACAAATGGAAGTACATGCATATACATGTAATTTAATATTTTACTTCCGTAAACTTAAGGCTCTAACCAGTAGAAATTATATTCGTAGGCATATACAATTAGTATGACTGCAATTAATTTCCACTATATTCAGTGACATACCAGTTCATGGAACCAGAATAATAAACATATTATTAATGTTGACTAGTTACATAAAATGTGCATCTGTGCTATCATGTTGTTCTAGTTTGGAACTTTTTTACCATGCAAATAAGGAAGAGCAGTAAGATCAGTGGACAAGGGAATGTTTTCCTCTCTCATGTTTTTTTTCCATAAAGGTTAAATAAATTTAAAATTCTCGCTCGCAGTCCAATATAATCATAAGCCTACACTTTAAACAGTTCAAAACAGTGAAACAACATTCAGGTTTTCATAGCAACTCAACTGGCCCACACTGCACATATACAGTATAGTCTGAATTTCTAGCTGCACTGATGTTAAACGTACATTTGAATAAAACAGTCAGCTTCTGTCCTCTGACACTTGGTTATGATTCCACCTGTTCTCAGTGGGAGCTGTAAGGACACAGCTGAGGGCAAAATTTGGGTCACATTGTACAATGGTGATTTTACATACATTACAAACATATGGGAGATTTTACAAAACAGATTAAGTGTTCCTTTGAAACAGTTTACAGTCTACACAAGTTAAGACATGACACCTGACGAGTAAAGGAGGAATGGTAGACAGGATCTTGGATTAAGTGGCTTTAAAAAAAAATGAAATAGGAGAAAGTATGTTCTATGTCAACAAGAATTAGGATATGGTGTGGTGAGATTTTTACCAGGAAACCTATAATTTAACTGTAACAGGAGGTTCATGTGAAGCATTAAAAAATATTAGAAGGCAAGAATAGGAAAAGTACAAAACGAATACTAGGGGCAAAAGGAGGACAACATGACAGCAGGGAGAGGGAGACAGAGAAGAAGAGATCACACGGGGCAGCACTCTGAAGTTCATTCTTATAAGCATTTGTCTTCAGTATCCACCTAACCACAAATTAGTTAGGTAAGTACAAAAATTAGAAATTCCACAGTAAGCAAAACAATTAAAATATAAAAGATTGAACACATGGCCACTATACCTTTTTTATTCCACAGCATTGTCACTTTGTCAGCTTTAAAGAAACTTTTGTTGGCCAATGCCGACTGAGGACCACCAAAGTTGGGGTACTGGTATAGTCTTACAAAGGAGGGTGCACCCTTGCTCCCAGGAACATACACAGCAACCTAAATCAACACCAGGATATTAAGTTTTTGTATTATTCTTAGCAGCACAGAGGCAAAGAAGCATGATTCCTTAAGGGAACCAAAAATGTAAAATGTCAAATGAATAAGTGTTACAAGTACCTTGTTTGGCTGAGATCCAGGTGACAGCACAAAATCACTAACTTTTTGCAAATGAAGTTTATGTGCAATAGTATCTGCAAAACCATAATTGCAAAAAAGGTTAAATGACAGATAATGCTAGTCCGCATACTTAATCATAATGTTATTTGGGCCTGTGACACTGATAAACATGGAGCTGCATATCTACCTATAAACAGATTCTTTACTTGGTAAAAACAGCAGTGCAACCACCTTTAACTGTATATTCCCTCAGACTTGAAGCTCTGGCTAGATTTACTTCTATTTACAGTCACAGCCTGGAACCTACTTGAACCAAGTCTGGGTCTGAAACATTCTGCAAGCTTTAAGGAAGAAGTTCATGCAGTGGGAAGATCTCTTAAACCTGCCCAAACACACTTTTTGGTCCATAAACTAGGCAAGTGTCAGTCTTCCATCTTATCTACATTGTGTACAGAGGCAGCCACAGCTGCTCCTACTCATCCGCCTCCACTCTATACAAAGCCAGGTGTGCTTCTCCCAGGATTTTTATGAATGAAAGCCAGGTGATGACTTCATATGGCAGGCCCTTTGAAAGGTCTCCTGTGTATCAAACACTGCTCCCGCTGCTGGCACACTCAAAATAATGCATCTAGAAAAAAATTCCACACCAGCAACACTCAGAGTAAGCTCAGTACCAGAAATGGGAAATGATTTCCTCTTAGACAAGTCATATTTTCCCAACACCTGATGGGCGTATGGGGGTGTCTCTACCACATTAAGGATTATAGCAGCAGGCACCAACCTTTGTTGGCAGGCATACCACAAATTATAGCATGCCACTCCAATCCCCTTCCCCAATCTGATCTGATGCTCTGCTCTCTGCTTCCTGCTGCTGTGCTGCCTGCCCCCACCTTGATCTGCCAAATGTCACTTGTGGCACCTGTGCTGCAGGTTGGCCACCCCCATGTTAAGGGGTTCTTCCTTCCAAGTGAATCCAGTTGCCCTTCCCACTATTCTTCCATTTGAGTGGACTAACACCCATCTTAAAAGAAAGTACACCCTTGCTTCCAGGAAAATACATAGCACTTTAAGTCACAAATCATCCTTATTGATCTGCGGAGTAGATCATTCATTACTGAACATTCTACCTGAATAGAGTGTTCAGTAACATCTTTAATCCTAAGGAGTAGCCTTGGTTCAGCGGGATCGTTCAAAGGTGGCTGGAATTAATCTAACTGGAAATCATTAGCCCTCCCACAGAAACTGCAAGGTTCAATTCATGAATGACCTCTTTGCCAACTAAAGCCAGCAAAGTTTGTTCAACAACTAGCTTTAAATATAAAGTGCAAAGGAAATTTGCTTTCACAACAGTCTCACCTCTCGGTTTATAAAAGATCAGAATCAAGACAAAAAGGGAAAGAACAAATAGTGCAGGGCAGGAACCCTACTGGCATGAGAAGACATTTTTACAAGTGCAACCCAAGGACTATTTCCCCCTCCGAGTCATTTTGGAAGCTTTCTTCCCCCACCAGGAATGATAATAAAAACCTTTCTCCAAGAATATTTAAACACTACTCCAGGAATCCACCAAATGACAGATGACTTGTCCCACTTTCACCCTAACCGTCTTTCTTCAGCTAATCTCAAGTCAGATACACAATTTCTTGATATTTCTAAGTTCCAACCGCTTCAGAAAACAATACTTCCTGTTGTACATTACCCATGACAGTGTGTTGTGCTGCCACCATTAGCTCCCAACATCTTTATGCCATCTTAAAGGTTTTTCTTCTCTCCATCCCCATTTCCTCCTTCACTGTTCTCTTCTCTGCCCAGCACTGCCTGTTTTCAACATACTGCTCTGCCTCCACCCATCATCCTTTCAACTCCCTACTACCCAGCTTGCTTTCCTTGCTCCCTAAATTCCCTTGACTCACACCAAGCCTCTGAAAGAATCTCCCTCAACTGCAGTGCTGTTCTTGCAAGTATTCATTTTCTAATCTTTTTTCCCCTATTTCTTTTTGACAACTGGAATAGAAAAGCCGAGCACAAGCCATGAGAGGAATCACAAGCCAAATTCTGTACTGACACATACTTCATGAATTCTGTTAGCAATAAGTCAAGTCAGAACTGGGCACCTGTGTCTAAAATATAGCAGGCCAGGACTTGATTAAATCCGTAATGATTTTCTGTTCCAAAATAAAAGCTTCAACTAATATTTCAATTGAAGCCAAGAAATACGAGTAATGAGACAAGGTGAAGAAAGCCAGAGGAGAAATGTATGAAGAGTGCAATGAAAGTTTACGTACTAAATTCGTTCTTTTCAAAGAAGTGTATTTCGTTGTTTACACTCCTGGCACAAATGCTTTCATCCTCCGCCCAGCAAGGACACCTGGGATTAAAGGAAAAAAATGATAATAAGCAGAACTAGGAAACATTTTACTATCTTGACCTTTAAAAGCTGAACAGCAAATCTTAAGTTTAGATCGCTGGTCAAATAGATTCAATGTTACAAATTTGCAAGAGGCTGATAGCAGCTATATAATAAAAATGCATGCAATCAGACTTAGAGTTGCTAATGGGACTGTTTTCTCACCAACTGCACCTTATCGTGCATAAGGATAGCAAATTCACTGTATTAAAAACAACTGTGTACAGTTACTTCCTAGTATTGAGACTTACTTTCAGTCTGAAACAGGCAATATTTTGAAAAACACCACCACACTAAAATGACACTTTCAGGATCATGTTTTGGAAATCACTTTTCTTTGAAATAATTAGTGCTTGGAAACATTATTTACCAGTTCTGCATCTTTTTCTGGATGAAAGACTTTAAACATTTCCCCGTTTTCAAATCATAAAGTTGTAGGTTGGGCACCCCTGCCGTGCCATCTTTAGCAGCTGTAATAAAAACACACATTTACCATGGTGGCCCTAAGCATGAGTGTAATTCTACTTTACTACCATCCTGTCCAAGCAATGGACTCTCATGAAGTAGGATTTCATAGATTTCATAGACATTAGGGCTGGAAGGGACCTCGGAAGATCATCGAGTCCAGCCCCCTGCCCAAAGGGCAGGAAGTCAGCTGGGGTCATAGGATCCCAGCAAGATAAGCATCCAGTTTGCTCTTGAAGGTGTTCTAAGGATGCTGGGAACCTTATAACAGTAAGGTTTAGGGGTGCACCAATAAAGATTTGTTTGACTGATACTGCTGGCTGATTATTAACCAGCCCTATAGGCCAATATCCATCTGACTGCTGATATGCAGCCTGGAGAGCAGCATCCGGCCAGTAAGTCTGTTGGAGGGAAGGTGCATGGGGGAGGGAAGGGGAATGGGGGGGTGCAGATCGAGGTCCCCCCTGCACTATGAGGGAGGGAGTGGGGCTGGGGCCAGACAAAGCCACAGGTGG
>NW_005842995.1:313286-323071 GCF_000455745.1 Alligator sinensis | reverse complement strand
GGGGGGGGTGCCAGCAGCTCCCACTGCTGCGTGCACCCCCCAGGGAGTCACAGAGGGCACGCGCTCCCTGGATTTGTGTGCGGGGCGAGGATGGGCTGCCTGCTGCAGGCTTGGGGACAAGGGCTGTGCCAGCTTCTTCCTATCTGGCATGCTGTGCCAGGGCTGCACTCAGAGTGGGTGACGGCAGTGGTGCTACAGGGTGGGCCATAGCCCCCCCTGTAGATCCCCCTCTCAGTGCTGCTGTCTGCCCTGCCCCGAGCACAGCCCCAGCCCAGCCCCCTCCCGCTGAGAAGAGGGCAGCACAGCCCCAAGCCCACAGCAGGAAGCCCAGCCTTGTCCCACACATATCCAGGGGGCACACACCCCCTGCACCTCCCCTGGAGGTGTGCGCAGTGGCGGGAGGCACCCCTAGATGAACCACCTGTGGCTCCATCCTGCACCCCACCCTGGCTGGGCAGTGCCTGCTCCATCCCCACTCCCTCCCTGACTATGGGGGGCTCTGATGTGCCCCCACAAACTCCCCTGCCCGCTCCTATGCCCCCTCCCCCACACAGACTTACTGTTCTCCAAGCTGCCGGGCTGCATTCCTGGTTGCATTCATGCTGCAGCTGCTTGCCTGCATGCAACGTTTATTGGTGACATTATCAGGCATATTGGCTCAAAAAAGTCTATTGCCAATAATGTCAATTTTCCTTTTATTGATGCCGATACAATATGCACTGATATACTGGTGCACCTCTAGAAAGGCTTTCATCTATTCCATCTCTTGAACAGGGATTTTTTTGGTGCAACTCCACACCTCTTTTTATTTTAAAACCTGGGAGCAATGCTCCTCCACTGTACTATACTTACAGGTCATTACCAGCATCCAACTACTGGTCACCTCCTTACAGTTCTCAGAATAAAGCCATCAGGACTAAGGTAGTAGGTCTTAAAAATTCCATCAAAACCTTAAGAAAGCTACCCCCTAGGCATACGATGGAAAAGTAAACTCTCCATATCCTCTAGGTTGTGTTCCCCCATGAAAGTATCATTCACAGTGTCCATTACCTTTATATTCACAGCCATATTTGTATCCTATTCAAAACAGCCCTCCTTGTTCTCAAGAACTGCCATGACTCACTGCACCCCTCTCCTCATTATGCACAACATATCTACAAGCCTGTCTCTGCAAAGCTGTGTATTTGGGACTAAGCACAACTCCATGACTTCCCACATCTGACACCTGTTCTTTCATCCAATCACTCTTCAAACCCACACAGAAGTCCATCTCTCTCTAGTTTATAATAAACTCTTTCTATAAGATGTCTTATGATTCCTTGTCCCTCCCTGAACATATACTGTCTGGATGGCATTTCAATGTGCTCAAAAATGCTGTACATGTTAACAACAACTGTTAATTCTTTAATGTAAAGTTTACTCAACAGATCAGATTGCTGTTCAATCCAGTCTGGTAACTCCATCAAGTAGTGGTCAATACCAGATGCTTTCAGAAGATGGCACCATCTTTCAAGTACTTAACCAACCACTTCATTTTCTATACAAGGAGGAAACACTTTTTTTAAACCTCTTTGCCAAATTGCAATGCTAATCAAAGCTACTCGGCAACAAGACATCAAACTGGATTCAGCTGGAGTATGTATTTTTTTCAGTATGTACTTTTACAGATGGGAAAATACTCACTTGTGTACGCCTGCCATGTTGCCAGGACAATATTCTTTGGCGAGAGTTCAAGGCAAACTGCCTTTGGAAGATCAAATGAATGCACTAACTCAGCACTGGTGACATTCACAATATTTACTCTGGAACCAAGAAAGGTCATTGCAACAAAGCATGATTAGAGTGGTTAATTAATACCCAGAGTCACTCTCACATGTTTGGCTGTTCTAGAGCTGTTCTGAATTTAGCAGATGCATGAAGTTCCCAGCTCCCTTGGCTAAATATTCATATAAAACACATTGTAAGATCACATATCCAAGTGGACAAACAATGTAATTAATAAGTAAAATACTCAGATCTAAAATGTATTTCTTGATCTGCAACATTTGAATTCGAACTTAATAAAACAGCCACAAAAAGAAAAAACAAACTCTTGCCTATGTTCTTTTAATGTTAAAGCTGGGTCACAGACAGACAAGAGCAAAAAGAACTGTTGTATCTGGAAGATCTTGCATTGAAGGTTTCAGGCATTTATTTTATATATTGTTTCATGTTCAGAGATCACGTAGATCAGTGATAAAGTAAATTAAACAACCATGGTCGGGTAGCAGCCATGGACATAGCATGTTAATTGTGATTAGAGACTAGCAGAAATTTGGGACCCAAAGAACAACAGAAAAGTAGAATGAAATGCTATTTAACCTGTGACAGCCTCCAGGAACTGGATTAAGAGACTCCTCCCTACCAGCTGCATTCACTGGCTCTCTTCAGTGATTGTAAACAAAACAAAGCCAAGCTTCAAAGGGACTGATGGATTCCGTTTTATTTTTTATTAAATTTACAATGAACTTCTAAGAATTTGTTGTCTAAGATACTAATCCTATGCAGCAGCAACTACATTGCTACACTATGTAGTACTTTTTAAAACACTTTAATTGAAAAGTTTACTAAAGATGAGAGAAGTAAGGTTTTTTCTGGTGATATCTTTTATTACAGAAACTGTATCGCTGGAAGGGACAGTCATAACAATATTCTGACCTTATTGAAATGAATCTCTCCAGGTGATTGAAACTACTGCGGGGGGTGCTACTTAAACGCCCAAACAAGTGCTTATCTAATCTCTCCACTTGCTACCAATGAACTTCATACTAGGAAGCAACTCAATTTAGCCAATAATTATGGGCCCTGTGAAATGCTTTAATTCCTACCAACTTTTCAGGTGGCACCAGTATATCTAGTAGTTCAGGCCTGATTTTTTTCAGGTACCACCTTTTAAAAAATTATTGCTTATTGTACTGAAAAATCTAACTTTGGTTGACAGATATAAAGTAACTGCAGATAGCCCAAATATTCAGAAAAAAATTCCCTCCCCATCAAAAGCAATCTCTTTTACCTGATTTTCAAGAGTTTTGCCTAAAAACAGTTCTGCAACCCTACTGCATTGAAGGTCATGGGTAAACTCCCAGGCCTAGGAGTTGGACATATATCTTATGGGAAATATGAACAGAAAACAGAAATTCTAATACCGCACATTCAGGTACCATGATAATAGTGACCTAATAAATGTGTGAAAACAACTGTAAACAATGTACCCGCTAATTACGAAACTAACCTACCCCTGGCAACTGAAGGGCAAAAAACTGTCTTTATAAAATACACACAAACACTTCCATTTACAACCGCACATTACAGAGGGCAGAAGTATCAATATTTCTTAACATAAATGAAATGAAGTTATTAGTAATAAAATGTGCACTGACTTTTCTCCATTGCACCAAGCAAAGAGAGAACCATCCTGGCTGAATGTAAAAGCTTTGCAGTTTTTCCCAGCATCCCTAAAAGACATAACCAAACATAACAAACACACATGAGGCTTTCACAAAACAAGAACAACAGTAGTAGTACAACCAGTTTTCAATACGTACTAGTGTATAGGCAAAAATGAATCCATCTACTCCACCAATCTGCTAGATTATTGACAGTGGGTGAAGTCATTCACTGCTCAATATTACTGCTCAGTATTACCACTGTCATTTTATTAAAGGTTTTTTTAATGTAAATGCAACAATTCTGATTTTATATTCACTCTAAATTTAAAATGTGTATATTGAGGGGGGAGGGGAAACACTGTTTATTCTCTGCAAAAGATCCAAAATGCCTAAGAAGAGCACACAGCAACTGCTGCAGCTTCCTTAGCCTGATGAAGGGTTTTTGAACCCGAAAGCTTGCTTAATAACTATTCTCCAACCATTTGGGTTGGTCTAATAAAAGATATCAAATTCACCCAAGGAACCTTGTCTGCCTAAAACAAAAAAGTACCTTTCAAACGTTGCATTTTCTGTAAAACTAGGTGGTCCATTCACCATGTAGAGTCCTTTGGATCCTCTCACTGGAAGAGAAAGGCTACATGTTATTCATTTTGAAAATGGATAAAGGTCTGAAGCCAAGGCTTAGTTCTCCCTCACCAATTATGAAGCTGAGGTTCCATCGTTTATGGATTTTGGAGCAGGCGGCCTCAACAGAAAGTCCTGTAGCATCTCAAACCCTCTAATTTGCTCTGCAGTAAGCACTATTCTACAGCAAATTGTTTTCTTTAGGTTATAAAGAAAAGCTTAAACATAAAATATCTTTATTAATGGAAGCACTAAGTGTGCTACATGCTACCTCTGCAAAACGAACTGAACAAAACTGAACTGAAAGATATTCTTACATAAGGATGGGAAATTTCCTTAAATAAGGCCTGATTCTACAAAGGGTTGAGTAGCCTCTCTATTCCCAGGAATCTTCCAGAAAGCACCTGACTAAGACTTCACAACTTCCATTAACGTAGAACTTGCACAGTAATAGCCCCATAGGTTGGAATAAAAATGCTCTCTGAATATTCCCTAAATTGAAGTTTAACCGACAAAATATAAGATTCATAGACATTAGGGCTGGAAGGGACCTCAGAAGATCATCGAGACTAGCCCCCTGCCCCAGGGACAGGAAGTCAGCTGGGGTCATAGGATCCCAGCAAGATAAGCATCCAATTGTCTCTTGAAGGTGTTCAAAGTAGGTGCTTGAACCACCTCTGGCGGCAGTCTATTCCAAACCTTGGGGGCTTGGACAGTAAAGAAGTTCTTCCTTATGTCCAGCCCGAAACGGTCATGGAGGAGTTTGTGAACCGTCTGACCTCATCATCCCTTGGGGCGCTCTGGTGAACAGACGTTTCCCCAGATCCTGGTGAGCACCCCTGATAAACTTATAGGTGGCCACCAGTGCCCTCCTGAGCTTGCACTTTTCCAGGCTGAAGAGTCCCATGGCTCTCAGCCTCTCATCATAAGGTCTGTTTTCCTGACCTCTGATCATGCACATGGCTCTCCTCTGCACCCTCTCAAGCTTCTCCACATCCTTTTTAAATTGTAGAGCCCAAAACTGGACGCAGCACTCCAGCTGACATCAGGCCCTTGGTCAGAAACGTAACCCCCTATTATAACATTGTTTCTATGGGAAAATCAGATTCAACTTGCATCATTTCGACTTACCGTGCCTTTTCCAGGAACGTAACCCACTGTAAGTGCAAGGACTGCCTGTATTATTAATGACCTCAAAATTAAACTCCTAGAACAGCAACCAAGTAATAAATATTGATAGGAAATGGAATGTGAATTCTTGAATATAGATGAGGCCTTGTTTCTCTTATTAACAAGCCAATCAAAAATTGGTCTACCTGGAAGACCTCTGTAGCAACCCCCTCCCCCACCGCCAAACAGCATAGCTTAATTGACTTTTCAAAAGTGTTCCTGAAAGCTCTCACACTTGTTTCTGAAATTATAAAACAAATTTAATAACCACAGTTAAAAATGTATTTCATGATAATAGAACTGCATAAGCTTTTAAATCTTGAATATCCCCAATAAATATGAATAATTGTTTGGTTTTTTTTAAAGTAGTAACTTTACCTTTGTTGCAGGATTTCAGTAACAACCAGGAATTCTTATATCCTCATAGAAGCACATTTGGAATAATTACATATACAGAATATTTAAATACCTAACATGTTTTTAATGCAACCCAATGATGAGGTAAGTGTCTATGCAAACCAGTTACGATCTGCAAAAACTACTCACTGACTTACTTGTTGTAAATCAGATACAGATACTGTAATTCTACAGACGTTAATGAGAAAGAGCCACTTCCTTCTCTTTTTTAATCCTAACATAAGAAGTAAATTAGTGTTTTCATTCGATGTTTTTAAGGTACAATTTGGAGTATTTCTGCGATCATTTTTGGAATCTTCTGCATAACCAGATTCACAAACGCAGCACCACTAATTTCTCAGGTATCTAACAGGATGACTGCCCAGTCACATAATATTTTGCCCAAACCGATAGAAAAGCATAGCTAATGTAAATGGATATTTACTTTAGTCATGTCTTAATCATGTCCAATACCTTCAAAATTCCTCTGGAAAAATACCACTGGAGAAGTCCACTTTCCAAATGACTTCAGCCTTTTATTTTTGGAGTTCTGCAATACAGTGTCATGCATTCCTATACTCCTCTACCCCATACCAGCCTGGCACTGGTAGTAAAATTAAATACAGTGGGAAGCCATCATACTTAAAATACCTTTGCATGTTTTACATGAAAGGTACAACCTACGTGTTAACTTAATGGATTATTTTATTAAGATTTTCCCACTGACAAAAAAAAAAAAAAAAATGGAACTCATACCTAACCAGAGTTCTTTACATCACTTGTAGTACTATTTCCCTTGAGTGAGATTTCAAGGGATGTGAATTCAAAGTAGAATTTGGAGCACTAACAATTTAAAACAGCTTAATTTTGACTTTGGAAAAGTATACCTTCACTAAGCTACAAATGCAGGAATTATTTCACTTTAATGATATAAACAGAATTATTAATACATATACAGCAGACCCAAAGCTCTTCTGAACACATTTCTACCATTCTTTTCACCTCTTTAAATATCAATTACTTATTAGCAACCAGTTGCTGCAAATGGCCAGTCCCTTTCAAGTACAACTTATCTAAGGCAACAGACAACCTATACCAGTAGTCACTAACTGGTAGATCATGAATGACTGGTCGATTTTGGAGCCTCTGACAGTCTCAGTCTCGGGGAGCTGAGTGCATGTGCGTATGCATGCGCCTCAGTCCTGCCCAGCAGGTCAGTCTGTGGTAGAGGGAAGAGGCGGAGAGGGAAATAGATTGAGGCTCCCCTCAGTGAGCAAGAGGCAGGGATTGCGGCAAGTAGGACACCAGCTGGACTGGGTAGTGGAACAATCAGAGCCCGGGTGGCTCATCCAGGTGCGAAGTGGGGGCTTCTGCTGCTGCACACACCCCAGCAGAGGCCCGGGGGGCACATGCCCCTCAATCCGTGCACAGGACGGAGACAGCTGCCACTGTGCACTGGTTTCTGGGCCTCAAGCCCTGCTGCAGCTGCCTCAGGAGCGGTGCAACACTATGTGCATCCCACCACTGGGCAGGCCAGGGGGCGTGGCTCAGGTAGATCCTGGGCTGCACTTTCTCAAGAAGTGATCTTCTGCTTAAAAAGGTTGGAGACCACTGACCTACACTAACATCGAGAAGTTGAATATTATCACAAAGTCAGAACAGGGCTAGAAGCCATATTATAAAGGGTTACTTATCATAGCCATCGCAAAAAACCTAGTGTTGGCTACAAAGCACCAACTCACAGGATCATCATAAAATTCTGGTTTATTAGATGGATGCAAAAGTCAGACCATAAACCTTGGTGCTGATCCCCTCAAACACACACACACACACACATTCATGCACACATATACACTCACAGTAACTAGCTCTGACACTGAGCACTGGTGTCAAGATATACCTATCCCCAAGCGCTGGAGTCTACCGTCAATGGCCAGTCGAGGCTTCTTTCAGTGCGATGTTGCTGCAGAAGTGGGTTGCCGGCTGGTCCTTCTGAGGGCGCCACTGGGGGGTCACTCTTCGCTGCCTTTTATCCCTCTCTGGCAGACTTTGGTGACTCACCAATTCTAGGGCTTATGCAATCCAGGGGTCGTTAACTTCGAGGGACATCCCTCTTGCTAGCTGCTGGATGGCAGCTGTCAGCCCCAGGGGTCATGTTCGCACGTACGTGCAGTGTCAGGAGTCCATTGATGAATTTTGATCAATTCACTGCCATGATGAATAGAGCTCTGGAAGTGGTTGATCAGGGGGCATTTCAGCCCCAAGGGTCTGTTTCCAGCGTTGATTAGTTCAAACGGGGGCTCCCGTACCTTTTCCAGGAAGTTTCTGGGAATTCCTGGCTCTTTATTGATTCTTTCTTTTCCTTGGTCTCTGATTTTGTAGGTATTAATTGCCGCTCATTAACATACTTATCCAGACTAGCTACTGTGTAACACAATCAACCATGATTCATTTAGGGACCTGCTCCATACAGAGATTCCTGCTCTTGCTAACATTGTTACATGGTACAACTTACTTTTAAACTTAAAGTACATTTGTAAAAGCATCTACAAGCTCTATTTTCACTACAAATACACCTTATATAAAAATAATAATGATATGATAAAAGAAAGAGAGAGAGGAAGGAAGAAAAGGTAGAAAAGAGAAAGCATCCCCAAAAGGGGGCAAATACTAAGAGGGGCTTTTGCCACATGGAGGAGCTTCACGTTTGAGGGGGGGCAGACAAAAGGGTTTCGTGCTACATTATAACTAGACCAGCGTTTCCCAACCAGTGTGCCAGGCCAGTGTCCGGCTGGCTGCATGCCCCACCCCCCATGTCCCGTATGCCGCAGTGCTTATCTATTTAAGTAAACGTGCCATGGGGCAAAAAAAAAAATTGGAAACACTGAACTAGACTATGCTGCAAGTCCCTCAAGAACATTAAAACAAAAAACTTAAAAGCACATATTCTTCTATTAGTGCTTCATTTTTCAGCTCTAGTCATTACAAAAAAATCCAAAGAACAATGAAATTACTTTCTTTCAAATGAAGTAAGTACAATGAACAAAAATAAGAAGTTCTGTGTCACTTGTCAGCATGTATCAAAACTAAATGTATATAGAGACTGGCTGATAAAAAGAATATCCTATATTCAAAAGTTTGCCTAACTGTATCCCAGCTATACAGCTAGTCCAATCAAAGATATCACCCTAAGAAATCCTTGCCTCTGATTAAAAAATAACAACAACTATACCCAGAACAAATAAAAATGGTACTATTGTCAATAAAATTAGAGTAAAGGCACAAGTTTTCAATAAAAATCTCTGTTCTGTATTTGGGGGAAAAGCTAAAAAGCACTTGTATCATAATAATGAGAAATATTTTTTAATTTCAACAGTAACTTAAGGGATGTTCTCCACCTGCTCGCACATTTATACATCTTTTAATTAGGGGTGCACCAATAAAGATTTTTTGGGAGGCTACTGATGGCCGATTATTTGAGATACACCGATACACTGGCACCAATAAAAGGAAAATTAACAGCATGAGCAATCAGCTTTTTTTGGTTGATGAGGCCAATAATGCCGCTGATACTGTGTGCACACATGCAGCCGCAGCAATCATACAGCCAGCCCAGCAGCTTGAAAAGCAGTGTCTGGCTGGTAAGTCTTTTTGGGGAGAAGGGGTGCGGGGAGGGAAGAGGCATTGCGGGGACAATTTGAGGCCCCTGAGGTGAGGGAGTGGGGCTGGGGCAGGCGCTATCCAGCCAGGGCGGGGGCGCAGAATGAGCCATATCAACCGATACCAATCCAATTCCTGATATGGAGCCTGGCAGCTTGGAGATCAGCATCCAGCTGGCAAGTTTTTTGGGGGGAGAGGGGGAAAGGGCATGGGAGAGAACAGATGAAGGCCCCCACAGTGAGGGAGGGAGTGGGGCTGGGGCAGGGAACGAGATGGAGCCGCGCGAGGTTCGTCCAGGGGATGTGCGGAGGGGGCAGATCCTGCTGCTATACAACCCCGGGAGAGCCACAGGGGGTGTATGCCCCCAAGATCTGTGGGTGGGGGGCGAGGGTGGCCTGCCACTAGGGGCTGGGGGCAGCGCTAGGCTCTTCCTGGTGGGGATGCTGGACCAGGGCTATGCTCGGGGTGGGTGGCAGTGGCATTGGGGTGGGGGGGGAGCTACGGAAT
>NW_005842995.1:308499-313256 GCF_000455745.1 Alligator sinensis | reverse complement strand
GGCCTGGCGCCCCCCCCAGCCCCACCCCCCAGCAGCTGCCCACCCTCACCCCGCACACAGATCCGGGAGCCACATGCTCCCCGTAGCTCCCCCAGGGGTGCAGGGTTCCAACCCCCTCCCTGCACCTCCCAGACAAATCTCTCACAGCTCCGTCCTGCATCCTGCCCCACCCCAGCTGGGCAGCACCTGCCCCAGCCCCACTCCCTCCCTCACAGCAAGGGCCTTGATCTGCGCCCCCCCCACACTGGTGCTGCCGCGGAAGCACTCCCAGCCGGGCCGTGCGGATTGGAGGCTGCAAGCAAGCAGAGCTGCAACCCCTTCTGGGTGGCAGGTGGGTCCCGCCCCATGCAGCGTGTTTCCGTTCCCATGCCTTCCCCCCTCCCCCCCAGACTTACCAGCTGGACGCTGCTCTCCAAGCTGCTGGGCTGGCTGCGTGCATGCTGCAGCTGTGCACACACGAGGCATTTATCTGCAGCATTATCGGCTGCATCAGCCAAAAAAAGCTGATTGCCAATAATGTCATTTTTCCTTTTATCAGTTCAGATACAATATAGACTGATGTATCAGTGCACCTCTACTTTTAACAGAGGGATGTGGTCACTTTGCATCTGTGAAGACTTCAGGAAGGTCAACTTCAACAACCTCAGGAGATTAGTTAGGGAGGGACTGATGGGCAACAGCATAGGAGAGATGGGAGTCCAGGAAGGGTGGGTGTTTCACAAGGGACTGATCCTGCAGGCACAGAAAGGGACCATCCCAGTACACAAAGTAGGGCAAAAGAGCAAATAAACTCTCTTGGCTGAGCAGGGAAATGCAGGAGAGCCTGGAGGGGAAAAAAAGAGGCCTACAGGCTGTGGAGGCAAGGGGCAGCCACCAAGGAGTATACCTGCTTGGCTCGAGCTTGCAGGGAAGCAGCAAGGAGAACCAAAGCGAAAATGGAGCTTAGGCTGGCAGCAAAAGGGACAGCAGGAAATAGGGGATATGATGTTTACCAGGGTGCTCACTGGGGTAACTAGAAACAATGGTCACAAGCTGAAGGAGAGCAAATTTAAATTGGACATCAGGAAAAAATTATTTACAGTGAGGGTTGCCAAAATATGGAATACACTTTCAAGGGAGGTGGTGCTGTCCCCTTCCTTGAAGGTATTTAAGAGGAGAGTGGCCAAACACCTGGCTGGGGTGCTCTTTCCTGCCCAGGGCAGAGGGTCGGACTCGATGATCTAATAGGTCCCTTCCGACCCTAAAATCTATGAAATCTCTAAGTTTCTTTGTTGTTGGTGTCTGTTCGTTTATTAATATAACAAACTACTGGACTTCTGGACTACTAATGTAGTTATTTAGTAAGGCTAGAAATTGCTAGAGAATGGGAAGGATAATGTTTTAAAAGGATAAATGTGATGACCCTTTAGGAGGTCCTCTGCTTACCCCAAACAAAATAAGGGAATAGCTGATACAGGACTTGATTAATACAGAATGAATAGGGGTAATATAATTAATGTTTGTATGTGATTATGGAAAGTAGATCTTACCAAATTAATTTGGTACTTTTACGATTTACAAGTCTGGTTGAAAACTGTAACAGCCTGGATGTAATATACTTAGGATCCCAGTAAGGCATTTGACTTGGGACCATGTGACATTTTAATTAAGAATAGGGCTGTGCGAAATTTTGCCGGCTGTTTCGTTCTGACACTGTTTTAACCAATTTCAAGGTCAAAACAGCAAAATTGGAATGAAACAAAGGCCCTCAAAATAGCCTTGAAACAAAATGAGGCTGGTCAAAACGTTTCCAAAAGGGGGCTGGTCAAAACGTTTCAAAAGTTGAAACGTTTTGCCCACAGGCTGGGGATGGGAAGTCAGTCCAGCTGGGCTGACTCCCCATCCCCAGCCACTCGAAAGAGCGTTGAAACAGCATTTCTGTTTTGACAGACTGGAACAGCTGTTTCAACTGTAAATGAAATTCAATATGAAACACTGTTCCATTGAACCGTCGAAACTCAAGGAGAAACAGAATGGTGCCATTTCGCACAGCCCTAAATTTAAGAAACTAGTGTTTTAAAAAAATTAATTTCTAGGTTTCAAACTATAATGACAGACAGGTGGGTATGCACTGAATGGGTATGCTTCAAGGAGAATCCCATTTGGATTGGTTCTTAGCTCAATACCATTTATTAATTTTAGGAATGATCTAGAAGAAAAAAAACATTACAAAGTTGGCAGGTAATGTTGGCAGGTAAAGGAAAGCTTGGGATGTTGGTAAATATTGAAGAAATTAGATCACTGTTACAGAGCAACCTGGATCACATAAACTGAGTGCAAGCAAGCAGTATGTACTCACAAACAACAGAATATACAGTTTTTGGAACAAAGAATGCAGTCTCTACTCTTCGGGGAAGCAGCGACTGAAACAGAATTGGGGATTGTGGTGGACAATCAGCTGAATGTGAGCACAGTACAGTGCTGTGGCCAGAACGACCTATGTGGTCCTCAGACTTAAAAAAATAATAGAATAAAAGGAATCTTGATTACAAGGAGGGAGCTTCTACTACTTGTGAACATGACATGGACAACTGCAATAGCCTGTCCAGCTGTGCTGAAATACTTGAAGAATACTGAAGAATTTGAAAGGTTCTTAGGCAAGCTTTCATGGAAGTAATTATAGGACTCAAACGTGCCTTCCAATAAGCAGGGATCTACCTAAATCGTGCTATGCAGCAGCTCCTTTAATCTTGCTCTTTTTGCCTCTCCTCCCCACACTGATTGGCTGAGAGAACCAGGCAGCCCTGCTACTTGCTCCCAACTGGCCAGGAGGCAAAAACCACAGTTTTAAATATACTGTGTTTTTTGCCTCCCACCACTGATTCACAGAGGGGCCCTGGCAGACCCATTTCTGGCTGATGACTGGCCAAGAGACAAAAACCACGGCATAATTAAAACCACAATTTTTGCTTCCTGGCCCATCAGGAACAAGCGGCAAGACTGTTGGCCCCTGAGCCAACAAGCAGCAGGGAAGCATTCAGCAAAAAGAGCAAGATTAAAGGAGCTGATGCACCACACACTTCTGGCGTGATTTAGGTAGGTCCCTACGCACAAGAGACTCAATGCTGAAAGTATTCAGTTTCTCAAAAGAGAAGGTAAATGAGCAATTTCATCATATTATACAACCACAGATGTGAACAGAAATGTGATAACTCAGGGTTCTTCAATCAAACGTAAAAATAAAACAAAATCCAATAGCGAAGGGCAAGGTTAAACCAATTTGGATTACTTTAAGGGGGACAGGTTACCTAGGGTTTTGGCTGAGTCTCTATCATGGGGTATTCTTTAAATCAAGACTAAAAGTTATACTCTATATTCAACAACAGATACTGGATTTGCAAAAGGCATTACTTCATGAAGTCTTACACCCTGGGTTATGCAGGAGATCACAGCAGAAAATCCTCATGGTCCCTTCTGTCTTAAAAATTATTAATTTTACCATGTAGTAGACAGATATAGCAATCCCTAATTGATGTCCCTACACTTTCTACTCTATAAATGATTTTCTGCTCCTCATTAATTCAATTACTGGGTATCCTTACCTCATCTACCCTGCAGCTTCTCAATAAAGAGGCCATAAAAAATAACAACACTTTCTATGCCTAATATGTCAAATGGACATAGGTGTTTATCTATTACAGAACTATTCGCTAAGCAACTTGTTTCCAACATAGTGAACAGGCTGAAAGATAGGGGTGACTAGAGGGCAGAAAAACATAAATAGCTGAAAAAATGTCCAATACATACAAGCAACCAGAAGCCAGAAGAGACATACTTTGCTTCCAAAAGTTGGAGGCACAGAAGATAAAACAAAGCCCTGCTCCTTCCAGGCAGGCTGGATAGCCCGGCCAAGGGAAAGGCAGGAAATACTGTACTGAATGGACACTTATCATGGTATCTTTACTTCATTTTTAACTATTTCAACACTCTTCTCTCAGTCTCTTCCATTTAAGGATTTCAAAGCACTTGACAGATGCTTAGAAACAAATAGTTCATGCCACAGCAAACTAATGAAATTCCATCGGCCTTTAACATGCAAGAAAACTGAAGTATGGAGAAGATGGCCCTGCTTTGAGCAGCGGGTTGGACTAGATGTCACCTCCTGAGGCCCCTTCCAACAGTCATTTTCCATTGTTCTATGATGGTAAGTCACCATCATGACTAGGAAGAGAACTAAAGTCACGAGACCCCTCCAGTCTTACATGATGCCCTTCAGAGCCCTGATCATCGCCTCAAGATTCTCCGACATGCTCACGACCAGCTCTCTGCATCTCTCCAGAGCTCACCTAGTTTTAAGATGTTGCTTGACATAGACCAGGGCGCTCAACCCCCGGCCCACATCTGCCGAGTCACCTGGCCCGTGGGGGCCTGTGGGGCTCGGCAGGCCATGACCCTCTGCGCTACCCGGGGCCAGCGGTACAAGGCTCTGCAGCCCCGACTTTCAAACCTAATTAACACAGGGGAAAAATCCTCCAGCGTTTCCACTCCGCGGGGCCGCGAACGGCTAGGGGCACTCTCCTGCCCCGCGGCGATGTCAGACTTCCCCGGGACGCAGCCTCGCGCCAGGCCCCCGCGGGCCCATCAGGGGCGGTTCCAGCCCCCGAGCGCGAGGCGCGGCCGGGCAGCCCCGGAGCTGACTCACGGCGCCGCCGCCGGTCCTGGGCAAGGAGACAGTGCCGCGGGTCAGGACGGCCTCCACAAGGACTGCACCTGCGCGC
>NW_005842995.1:303278-307686 GCF_000455745.1 Alligator sinensis | reverse complement strand
AGGCGGATTTCGGGCCCAAGTGTCAGCCAGGTCGGGGAGGGGATGGAGAAGAGAAGAGAGGCTTCTTCTAAGGCTGAAGCTGCCCCAACGCTGTGTAGCCAGCATGACCCTTCCCCTCCCCGCCCCCTCCCCCCCTGCTCAGCTGGTTAAAGGGGACCACCCTGCATCTCTGACCCTTCCTCCTGCTTACCTCGTCTCCTCTCTCACAGCCATCTTCCAGATCATCCAGAGCATCCGGATGGGCATGTGAGAGCTTGTTCCCAAACCATGTTTTTGCTCTCCTGTGAATTACAATGAACTGTCGTTTCCTGCGTTTGAGACCCTGGTGCGGAAGCGTAACTGCGTTCTCAGCCTGCTCCAGAATGACTTTCCACGGTGGCCATGCGTCATTACAGGTTCCTTCACGAGTCATTCCAGGTTTTCTAGTCCATGCCACAGTGCCTTGAAAAGCACCACATGTATAAAGCAATAAAATTCTATTATTGATCTACAATCGTGGACCTAGTTATTCAGTGAAGTACATCTGTGTTCAATGTAGATATGTTAAGCTCTATGCTGTGTAGATACGTAGGAGCTGATTACATCTGTTGTGTAAACACCAGTCTTATGATCTGTTAAGCTTCTGTATAAGTGGAAGTGGTTTTATTTAAAAGAATCTTAGCATCTCTGTTTTATAGTGGCTGTATTGCGAATGTAAAGCACCCTTATAATTAAGCCAGCTGGGCCATACACAGCATTATTTTTATTTTGCTTATCTAAGTGGATCATCATTGTGTCTGTGTAGCCTCTCTCTACTACTGCGTGTGACAATGCATTAGTGCTCAAAATGCTTATTAATGATGAAAACCTTATCCCGTGCCCCTTGCAAAACTGTTCTAATAAAAATACAAGTGCTTGTTAGTGTAAAATCAGTGGATGTTACTTGATCAGAATAACTAAACATGACACAAAGCAAACACTGCTTCTGGCATACTGTAATACTGGCATACGTTTCACAAAATGTGTAATAGCTACGGTAAGTATTGCTGTTGAGACTATCAGCACTATTAAACTGTTCTTGGCAGCAGGTTAAACTAGGCTGTAAATATTTGTGAACCACTTCCAGCGAATTAAGTGCTATATTTGTTTTAAATACAATGTGACTTTTTCATGTAGTTAATAATAATCCATCACACATATGCCACTTACATGCAGGCAACATTTCCAAAGAAAAGGAGCATTTTTCAAACATGTATGCTAATAATGCAGCTAAATCTCTGCAAGGTGAGCCATGCTACTGAATCCAAAGTTGCCTCTGGTCTCTAGCATTTAAATTTCCTTATACCTTCCAAGTACATTCAAGTAAGGATGAAATTTGGATTTAAATATTTAAAAGAAAGAAAAGTCCAAATTAAAACTGAAACTCCTTTAATGATTTAATGGATTATACCTAATTTATTGTACAGGCCTTTCAACCCTGGACTATCCAAGTGCCTGTTGCAACAGCTAGGGGTAACTTTAAAGATGGAGCTTTTTGTTGAATGCTTTTTTTTGGCAGAGTATGTCAGCAGCTTGATTGAGACTTGCTTATGTTATGAACTACACAGGAAAAGACTTTTTAGTGATGCATTCAATTTAACTTGTTTTGTAGCTAACTGCCAAAGGACAGATCATCAGGTGGCATAAACTCACAAGTTCCACCTGAAGTCAAAGGAGGAGCTATGGCTGTTTCTAACACTTAAGAATGTGCTCCAGTGTCTAGACGCAACTTCACATTCACATTCCTTATGCTTGGAAGTTGGCATATTTTGTAAATGGAAAAAGTGTAGAATCTCAGTATGATTTTAAATGCATTTAAAATGTGAATCATCTTTTAAACTCAATGAGAAGGTGCCTTAACTTGATTTTTTTTTTAATTGGGCCATTCCAAATCAAATTATCTATGAAAATATGGGGGGAAAAGGCTTCTATTTTTTTTTTATTTTTTTTTTTTTTTTTGCAGTTACACTTGTCTATACTATGAGCTTTATTGATCAGATGAACTTTTAAATAGGTGTGCAGTGTCATAATGTAGCACTTGTAAAACCAAAATAAATGCTTTTCTATATTTTCTGTCAGAATGGATTTAAATACAACTTACCACTTCCCTGCATTTTCTGTTGAAGCTTTATGAAGTGAGAACCATGTTGTCTGGTTTACCTCTGAATAAAAAATATTCTAACTTTTTGTTGAGGCTCTGCCCATTTAGTTGCTAATAGGCCATCTTAATCACATTTGACTGAACAAGGAACACATGCATCACAATTCAGATGTCACTAAAAATGAGCAGCTAGATAGTGCCAAGCCTCATATGGTTGCACTGAGAACCACACAGCTTGAATGTCTAAAACAAGATTAGTTTCAAACTTGAGAATCATGTCTGTCAGACAGATATACTCTCCTGCATGTTATTCCTCTTGTAAAATAATACAGTGTTGGTTTTCCTACAATCAAACAATTGAAACTCATTTGTTGTTCCACATACATACTTTTGGATTACTTTATTTCTACTTAGTTATTGATTTGATAAGGCAGCATAAACTGAATACAGTAGTTAGTTGGTAATTGTCAATCTGAAGAGGCTGTTAACCATGTCGTATGGGATTAACAACGGGACAGCCTTGACATTAAAAATAGGCAAATGGAATACAGCATTAGGTAGGTGACCACTCTGTTAATAAGGGCGCAACGTGGGCAATTTACCTTGGCTGGTATTATTCTACTATATAGAAGCTCTAGGCATGAGCCAGAACCCTGTTTGCATTTCACATTGTACAAACAGAAGACTGTCCCCTCCCTAAAAAGAGTTGCCCAAAGAATAAGATGACACCAGCAGGATAAATACAGACAGGCAGAGTATAAAAAAGAAACAGAGTGCTGATCATGTTGACCAAGACTCAGGTCTAGCATTGTTGAATCTTCAAACAAGAAGCAGATCTGATCATTTAGTAACTAATGATATTGCCCACAAAGTTACACATAGGGCTGGTTCATTCAGTGCTATAAAATGAAACTCGTATATGCTGGCTTGTGCCAGCTGGAAAGCTTGACCATAACATGCAACCGAATTTATTTTAACCGTAAACCAACATTTTACACAGCTTTTAAGTGCTTAGTCGCTCAGGATATGAAACTACTTTTAGGTAACCAAAATTGCTTTTCTTGGAAGAAAAGATTTAGTCTCCAGATCTTTTTCTTAGTACCTATTTAATGTCACAGGTACTGGTAATTGGATAATGCCCTCGCACTATCAGAGTGCCAGATTTGATTCCTGTTAAAATGAAGCACTACTTTCAAAACTTGGAAGCTCTCACTTCTCTTTGCAAAAGGAAATAAGGAAAGTCTCACTGTTTGTTAAAATGCATAGTTTACTAAGTAGTGTGTGATATTACATCTGTTACACATTTCATGTTGTCCTAACAAAGCAATATAGCGTCTATGGCAGAGGAGGTAAATACTTGTGATTTTAACCTTCTGGCATCCCTTTTAAGTGAGGTGACCAACCAGACACCTCTCATTTTATTGGAACTGCTTCTCAGGCAAAGGCAAACAAATTCCTCTTTTACATGTGATCTAAAAGATGTCAGATAGACCACACCCAGAAGTAAAAGGAGGAAGCATTTGATTTTCTTTTCCTTCCCAACAGTTTCGTGTCTTTCTAGCTTACCATTGGCTGTATTAATGGAAATGCAACTGTAGTCAGTACATCAGTGTAAATGTATCCTCACAGCAAATATATCATGAAGCGAAGTGTGCCACATACGATATGGTTTCATTCAACATTTGTTACATTGCCAATTTCTCTTTCTTACACAGAATCTGTTGCAGTTATTGTTAGACTAAGCCATTATCAATAAATTTCATACTACTTCTTCTGTAAGAGGGCTGCACTGGAAGCAATATGAAAACAACAGCAGTCATTAAAAAGGTTTATACATGGTGTGAATTGTAGACTTTGAGGAATCTTTCTGTACAATTTACAAATTGTGATTGATTTTATGAACTAACAACCCGCACGTGTATTCAACCAGCCATTAGCTGACAGCCCTGTAGTGGCTGGCTCACACAGCCACTACAGGGCAATCCCCCGATGAGCGAACACCCGTGTGGTGGCGTCCCCCCCCAGCCACTACAGGGCAATCAAAGGAACTGTGAAGCATGGAATGAATCTGCTTTGATAGAACAATGAGTAAGCTAAAAAGATTGGCCACATAAAGGAAAAAGGTTGTCTTAGATTGTCTGCAGGAAGGAAGACTGGAACAATAGGAAGTCCAGGAAGCACATGTGAATAAAAAGAAATTCTGTTAAGAAACTAGGGGAACTTTTCTGACCTGAAAAACCAAGGTGAGCTGATTGCAGGGACAGACAGAGATCCTAAAGGCTCAGCAGG
>NW_005842995.1:300735-303173 GCF_000455745.1 Alligator sinensis | reverse complement strand
AGCAGGAAGGCATTTGGAATTGTGACAAATGATAAAAGCCCCCCTGCCAGTGGGGAGGGAGGGAGGCTGTGCACTAAGGATGCTTGGTTGTCAGTTTCCTGGTTTATGCACCTAGAGCATTGGGTTGCTATTTTGAGAAGGTACGAAAAAAAGTGGGGAGTTATCTGGGAAGTCAGCCAGAGATGGGACGTACCGTACCCAGACACTGCTCAGAGGCATGTTAAGATCCAGGGTGAATCCTAACAGCAACTTAATGAGTGACCAGCAGGGGGATCTCTATCAGTTGGTGACAGTAATAATAAATTATTTCAATTATAGATTGTCTGTAGGAGGATCCTATGAAATTACCTCTAATTTTGAATGGAAAACTAGGAGCCCCTCTACCAATTATACAGCCAAATTAAAATGTTGAGGAACAGCTCTCAGCTGTTTCAGTCAGAGAGTCATTGTCATTTACATGCTGATGGTATCAACATTTTTGCATGAATAAGTTAGTAGTTAAACTTGTGTTAATTGCTATCCAGGAGGCTAAATCACATGAATGTATTAAAATATATTTGTGATTTAAAGGGAGGAGTGGGTGAGAAAGTGAGTTAATTAGGTCTGTTTTCCAGCTATCACTTCCAGGTTTTTGAAATGCTGAACTATTTAAGCTATTTGCCTACCAGGCCTAGCAACTTTTAATCTTGGCTATTAGATAGTAATGTTTAAATTTTACACAAAGTGACAGTTTAACTAGAAAAATAATAGTTTCACAAGTACAAACCGAACAGGGTGAGCCACTCCTGCACACTTGTCTGACTGAGGGAGACCTTGAAAGAATTGTCTGAATGCGACTATTCTTCTGTTAAATTCAGTAATAAAAAGAATGCACTTACCATGACAACCACTGTCATGAGGTACATACTGTTCTCTGTGCTACTTTAGAGGTCCATAGCACCTTTCTAAAGAAATGCAACAACACATGGTATAAACCTGCTGAGTTTCCTTAAAGAAAAGGAAGTTCAACCACAGAGATGCCTTTGAATTACTTTTCAAGCCCTTCCCCCTTCAAGCAATGAAGCTAAAATGTTCAGTTGTTGCACAGGGCTCCCAACACAGCATTGTCTTAAAAACCAACACATTATCCAATAATCCTTGTGCAGGCAACATATCCACTGACATAAATGGGACCTTTGTCTCAGAAAGGACTGGAATTAGTTCGTATCTGAGTCCGCTGTATCAGAGCATAAAGGAAGGACAAAGTTCTGTCCTTAATACTAAACTTTGGAGTCACATGTTTAATTTAGAATCCAATGCACCTAAATCATAATTTTTGTTTGTTTAACAAAGGTCCAGAATCCAGTCACTGAGCAAGCAAGATATTTGTACCACATAAAAAGAAGGCTTTTCCTCTTATGTTTGTAGCAGGTTCTAATAAATTTGTAAACCACATCAGCTGTTGACCTTTTTAATCCAGGATAGATACTTTTCTTTTGAGCACCAAGTTACTAAAAGATGCACAAAAGGGGATTTATGACCAGCTGGCTAACTGCATTTTACATATCTCTGTACTTTGTGATTTACATTAAGAACCAACAGGAAACCACTGTCACTGAATACTATAGGGAGGTTTCCTATTAAGGAGCAGGTAGTTTTTTGTTTAGTTATGTGCTTACAGTATTTTATAATCCACAGATCATCCAGGACTGGATCTCTCCATCTCTCATCCAGCAAATGACCTCCCCATTTCTCATTCAACAAATGTATGACTTGACAAATCATAATGCTCATTTCCAAATCTTAATGCAGAAATATTTTCACCTGGAGTACTCTTAAACAGGATGGCTGTATCAACATGTTGGGAGTTAGTTTTTTCTGCTTTTAGTTGTATTTATTCCTCTCCCAGTCTTTTAGAGCTTTCTTAAATAGTAGCTCAGCTAAGTTCACAGTAGATAAAAACTCAGGCCTTTAAAAGAAGTATGTTTTCATGACAGTGTGGCTCAACATCTTTTCCTAGTTAGCTTTGACATGCCTGTGGCCTATTAGGCTATGCACGAATCCCACAAATCAAAATCAATGAAGAAACCTGGTCATTTTTATATTAACCTCACCATAATTTACATGAACAGAGTGCTTAGCAAAAGGGAGAAACATAAATGTTATCCTAGGAACATCCAGCTTGATATGGGAAATCTGGGAGGGCAGGGAACAGGGGGACAAGCCTTTGTTGCAAAAGGCGGTATATAAATCACATAATACATACATTTTATTGTTTAGGATTTATTTTAAGTGGAGAGAGACTACAACTTGTCCAAAAATACAAACCACGCAGACTAAGTTGTAACAACTATGTTCTTTTTGCCTCCCAATCCCATGCTGTAATCAACAAAAATAACATACCCATGATATTGCTATACTGTCCTATTGAGGTTAAGGAAGCCATCCAGGTGGTATGG
>NW_005842995.1:298536-300704 GCF_000455745.1 Alligator sinensis | reverse complement strand
CACTTTAGTCCAAAGGAGAAATGGGAGTTATTCTTGTGTGGGGGAGAGAGATATGACTGATCTATTAAAAAAAGGTGAAAAAAAGCTTTCAATTGTGTGGAGAAGAAACTGGAACAGTACACAACAAGCTCTTCAAGGCTCAGTAAGTCCAGAGCCTCCCCCTTAAGACTATCCTGGCTCAAGTTTTGTTACGGCTTATCTAAGTCCCAGCAATTCCTGGCTCCAGCAGTGGGGAGATGCACTTCCTATAACAAGCCACAGTATAGCACTTCCATGGAGAAATCATGTAGGAGACTTAACAATTTGGTATGTGTAAGTGCATCAGTAGTGGCACCCAGTGGCCAAATAAGTCAACAGCACAGAACTCTTGATAAGGGAGCAGCCAAACTTAAGTCCTCTACGACTCCAGAAGGATGTGTATCCCTAACTCTGCTGATTCTGCAAGAGCCATAATGTTAAACATCATCAACAAGGAAGCAAGGAAAATGAGAAGAATACAATGAATTGTGGCTTCTCTTTATCACTTCAAAAATATATATAAAAACCAGAATGTAACCAGTAAGGAGTTTAAACCAATATATCAATTATTATTTCAACAGGAAGAGAAAAATGCAAATGTGAAAAGTCTGTTGCCTTTGGTTTTAGCTTTTCTATTTTCTGCATTGATAATTCTCAAACCTTTTCCTGGTAAGTGTCATTACTTACTTCTCAAAGAAATTGTCTGATGTACCATACCTTTTCTACTCCTGACTACACCTGTCCTCCCAGCCACAGCCAGGTAACATCTCTGTAGCAATTACAATGTTTGTTTATGTGGAAAAATTACATCGGCAAAGTGTTCAGGGCACTCTTTTAATGGTCCATGACAACTAGAAGTAATGATGGCTCAGCACCAGGTGAGCAGCTGGCTCTTCTAGATAACAGACTGGGAACCCAACTTTTCAGAAAAGACATACAAATCGATATTCTCAACCCGTTTTGAAAAACATCTTAGACGCTATTCCTTGCATGATCCCTTTCATCAATTAGAAAAAGGTTTAAGTAATTTTTTATAATATAGTGCTTAGGCTCAGAGTGAGAGGTGGATAATACTGTAGGAATCTCAGTGGTGAACATTAATCACTGTATTGCAACTGGCCTGGTAAATCATCACCAGCAGCATCAGTTGTACTGCTTGGAGCCACAGACAACTCTCTGCCATAGGGGTTGCAGACATACACAGCAAAAAAAGGCAAAGAGAGTCTGTCCTAAAGAGTTGTAGTTTTCAATAAACTTGGGAACTCTGTTGTAGAGGCAAGTATTTCTGATGCTCTTATGCTGACTGGAGAGATGTAGGGCATAGGAGGCAATCTTCCCAGGAAATATTTAAAGGTTGGGGGTTGGTGGCTGAAACTACAGACTTTAGGGGGAAAACCCTGCCTGGAGATTTAGAGGTGCTGATATCATGCCAGCAAGTGGCTGGGAAATGCAGCAGCCCCAGAGCCCTACATTTTGATGCATCATTCTGATGTGTAGCCAGGTCCTCCCTCTCAAGTAACTGAAAATAAAATGCTGTCTATGCGGAACTGTAGGCATGTTGGAAGGAAAGAATACCAGTAAGGATTTTCTTGTTTAAAATACCTTGGTTTCAAGCAGGGCCACTGGTAGAGTTTTGGATAAGAGTCATTAATGTGGCTGATAAAGGATATGTAGATGACATCACACAGGGATGCTATTACAACCTCTGCTACAGCCTGATGCCAGGAGCTGGATCACAGTTTATTCGACTAGCAGTGATTCAAAGCAGACCTGATACAAACCTCAGTAAAAAGGAAAGAAAGAAACCATGCTTACAGTGGCAGTGGAAGTAGCAGGCCAAAATGTTCTTGGGTAAGACAGAGCTTGTAAGGTCCATAACCATGCAGTGATGTTGAACTGCATCAAGTAGGGGGCTAGAGTAGATGACTTCATGAGGTCCCTTCCAACCCTTCTTGCCTATGATCTTATGAACTGCACTGACGAACATCTCATGATACAATTTTCACAGCATGGCTTCAGGCCATGATTTTACAACTGACTGCTTCTCCAGTTGATGACAACAGGCTGAGCATCTCTAGGTAATTTTACTGATTCAAATTCTACATACTAATGAAATGACCTATGCCCAGTAAGCCAGTGAGAAGTGGTCT
>NW_005842995.1:293900-298526 GCF_000455745.1 Alligator sinensis | reverse complement strand
CTCATTTTTCCTTAAACTTGCTATAACCAGGTTTTATTTTTCCTCGCATCTCCCGATTCCCACTCAACAAGGTCGCACACAGAAAAGAGGTAAGATTTATTACTGTCCTCCCAAGAAAGCTCCTGGGACAGACACTTTGATTTTTCTACAGGCACCCCTTGAAGAAAAGACTGAAATCACAGACACTGCTGGAAGTGTTACCTACAGTCTGGCTGGTCTCCTTGGAATGCTGGCAGACCTTGAAATCCCTGAAGGGAGCAGAACTCGAGGCCCATCACTATGCACATTTATTTAAAGCAAGAGAGAAAGAGAATGTGCTGTTTAAAACAACCCTGAACATCTTTTAAAGACATTTTTTTTCAGACAGTAGCTTGGAAGCTGCACATGGCAGGGTGGGGTACAGGCCAAAAGAGAAATCACTAGGGGTGGGAAATGTTGCCACAGGCAACAGGGGTCTCTAAACCAACAGTACATACCAGCAGATTTCCATGAAAATCCTGGAGAACAGAAGAAAGGACTGATGGACACTATAACAAGTTGCCTTACTAACAAGATCTTGGTAAAACACAGTGCTCCAACCACAATATGAGCTAACAGCTAAAAAAAAAAAAAAAAAGAGAGAAAAGAAAATATGAACCAAAAGTGACAGGAAGTAGTAAATCAGAGGAAGTGGGATTGTTACAAAGAGGCAGCTGAGTCAGAGAAACTGGGGGTGGTGAATTCCAACATGAAGAACTAGTACTGTAAATGCAGTTTCTTAACCATCTTGCATTAATCTGATGCATTCAGTTCAAGCTTCTTACCAGAAGGTGGAGACAAAGGACAAGTAAGTTACTTCCTCAGACAAGACAAAGCCTTCCCAGGAAAAGAAGTCTCTTGGGGCAGAAAAGCAACTCAGAAAGAGATTAATTCCAATGCTGAAATTGTTTCCCACTGATCCCACTGTCAAACCACACAAGCAAAACTTTCCAATTATACAGGTCTAAAGTTTGGGCCCTAAATCCAGAAAGCTTGGCTGCTGACAGTTTCTTTGAAAGTTGGGCTGTTTTTATTTGTGTGCCTCAAAACGGAAGATAACACTGAGGGTGACAATGATGAAAATTTGTTTCAGAGGTGTGCGGGCCGGGAGCGATCTGGGCCCTTTTTCGCGCCGCGCGGGCTGTGGCCAGCAGCCCGGGCACGCTGGGTCGGAGAAAGCAGGCGACACGCTAGAATTAGGCACGGACGCTTAATGGTTGTTTAAGATTGTTTACTTACACCGAAGATGGTCGCAGTGCAGGCAGGAAAACTTGCTTGAGTTGCAGTTACAGATAGAAAAGAAGAGAGGCGGACTAGAGTTCCTTCCCGTGAACATTCTTCTAGCCCATCCGGCTGGAGGCTCTAAACCACGAGCCCGTCACGCCAACCGAAGAAAGTACTCGAAGAAAAGAGCTCTGAATAGACTCACACGAAGTTTGCTAGGCTCCGTGGAACTTGTGCGCACAGGGAAGAGGGATACGTCGAGGATTGCGCTCGGCAACGGGGAGAGGCTAGAGGCTGATCAGACCCCTGTTGCCTTCTTGATATTCACGCTGGGTCCAATAGGCTCCGCAGTGCTTAGAGATCTTCACGAGACGTGAAGTCTCCTCCTCCTGATGTTCGTGGAGTCCTCCAACTTGGGCGGAAACCACTCAAGCTTTTTATACGGCTAGCAAGCCAATCACTAGCCGCCACGTGTGACTAATTTAACGCAAGCCAATAATGGGGCTCGAATTATAATACAAATGGCGGGAACTCTTTGCACCGTGCATCTCTATGCTGCAAAGAAGACATGCACACTGCAAAGAAAGCTACAAATTGGCAGGAAAATAATTCAGTGGTGCCAAAACACACACACAAAAACAAAATCACACCTTTGGGTTGTGACAAGAGGCACAAAAAATGAAATTGCCTGGTTTGCAAAGAAACTAGATACAAATAATCTGCAACAGAATGGAGTTGTTCTACTCATGGACCAGGAACAAAGGGTACCTTATTTTATGAACACAGATGGATGCATTAAAAGTGCTGTGTTGATCCTAAAAGTTATTAGAATGCTCACCAAATTCTTCAGATCCTAACAATTTGGCAGTTTAGCATATGACACTTCATACTTTTTTACCACAGCATTTGAGGCCCAATCCCAAGGTCTTTTACAAATTGTGAAATGTTTGCCATCCCAAACTTGCTCCTTCTGTAACTGTGAAATAAGAAAGTCTGACCAATCACAAACCCAACAATTACAAAAATATGATGACCTGTTTGTGCTGTGCAAGCTAAGTATAGCTGCAAAAGTATAAAGAAACACAAATGGGTTTTAAAACGTTTTCCAATGTGAGCAGCCACATTGGAAAACATTTTTAAATCTATTTGTGTTCCTTACAGTAGATATTGCTAGCTCTGAATTATTAATGGCATGCCAGTCCCAATTTCGTTTCAAGGACCTCACCCACGTCATACACAGAGGAGGAAACTGCTTGGTCTTTTAGCTAAACATCATAGAGCTCCCTACTAGAGAAGGAATTGCTCAAATTGCCTATACCTCAATGCTTCCATTCAATTTATTCAAGCAGAGCTTTTCTGGTGGCTTTTCTGGGTCCTGGAACTAATTTCTGAGAATGCGGAAGGGGCAATTTTCTCTTTACTTCTGTTCTATATAGCTCTGACTGAAATGGCACATGCCTCTCGACTCCAGAATACTATGAACAAAAGCTCTCAACCAAAATGCACATCTAGCTCAGAAGGGGGAATAACTATAAATATGCGCCAGACTATCAGAATTAGGCAGGATGCTAGACGGAAAGACTGGCAACCAAAAATTTATTCTCAGTTCTGCCACTGACATCTACATACTACATCTTTCCTGCTATTTCTATTTAGGTTATAACTCTCTGAAGCACAGACTGTTTCATACTATGTTCATGTACTCTTAGCAAAATAGGACCCCAAACCTCACCTGGAATGTCTAAGACCTGCAGAATATGTGAACAGATACATGTTGCGCAAATATCCATAGAGGTGCCCAATTGGCTCTGTGTCTGTATATACATAAAAACAACATATTTCATGAACACATTAAGTGTTTATTTACATAAGTGAGTATGTACCTAACTTTGAAAACATGGCTTTAAATGACCTAACTGCAGCATACCCCTTCTGTTTTTGTGCCTTTATTATGTCATCTCTGCAAGCAACAGTCAATAAAATCTGTTGGTTTAAATGGGCAGAGATGCCTCTGCTTCTCTATTACCAACAAATGTGTGTGTAATAGACGGAAGGCAAATACATTTAACTGCTTGTGAAAGGTTAGGATGCCACATAGTAGGGGTGTGCAAAATGGGCCTATTCAATTCGGATTCTGATTCGGCCCGATTTGGGGGACAAGTGATTCAATTCACTGATTCGGATCAGTGTCCCAATCTGATTCGGCCAAATCCAAATCTGAAGATTCGATTCTGATCTGGAGAATCAGCGATTCAGCCATAGACACAGATTTATATGTTTTTTTCTACATACCTCGAGGTACCAGGTGCAGCTCGTGAATGCTGAGATGGTGGGGCAGATGGAGCATCCCAAAGCAGTGCAGGGGGCCCCCGCATGCTCGGCGGCAGACTCGGAAGTGGACCAGAAGTACTTCTGGGTCCACCGCTGAGCACGCAGGGGACTTCCCCTGAGCCTCCCCATCTCAGCGATTGGCCAAAGGGGGACCCTGAGTGTCCCCCCAGACCCAGGAGGCACCAGTCACTGAGCCAGAGGGGGAGTGGGGGGTTCCCCCGTGCGCTCCGTGACAGACCTGGAAGTGGACCAGAACTGCTTCTGGTCCACTTCTGAGTCCACCACCGAGCGCACTGGGAACCACCCCGCGTTCCCATGGGACATTCCATCTGCCCCACCATCTCAGCATTCATGAGCCGCCTGGTACCTTGAGGTATATAGATAAAACATATAAAGCTGTGTCTATGTCCGAATCGTTGAATCGCTCTGAATCAAATCAGAGGCTTCCGATTCTATTTGGAAAGATTAATGAATCTCCTGATTCGATTTGGATTCGGAGATTTGGCTGCCGAATCTCCTCCAAACTGAATCAGCAACCAAAGCTTTGCACAGCCCTACAACACATACATATTTATGAAACAGAGGAACCTGGTGGATAATTAAACCGAAGAACTTACTGCGATTAAGATAGTCCAGTTTCCAAGCCCATGAAATGGCTAGTTTTTTTGGCTAACACCGCCAAGAAGGTTGCCAATTAGTGCCAGTTTTGTAATGCTCTGAGAATTGGACTAAATCCACCAAACTCATTTCACATAGACTGGTGAAACACTATCAAGCTTTTAGTTACTTGGCTTTTAATCAACATTTAGTCACTCCTGGGCTGGTCATAACTAAACTGGTCCAAGCAGTAGAAAATTCCCTTTTTAATATCAATCTATTGAACTATCCCTTTTCCCTAACTTTAAAGACAAGACTCCAAAAATGATTTAGCTAGTCATCTTGAAACTTCCAAACTGAACTCGCTGGTCTGCCCTGCCAAAAGGGGCTGGCCTAAAGAAGGAATACTAACCCAGAGAACTCTTCAAAGTCTAGTTGTTATTCACACACAGTAAG